>NC_133881.1:11566648-11782677 GCF_044706935.1 Curcuma longa
GAAGGAAAAATCAACAATAATTGCCTCTTCAAGTTCTTGAATTGTACTTAGTACTTTCACCAAAATTTCACAATTTCAGAATTTCCAACCAACTTGGATTAGAGAGCCACACATGAATTTTTGTCCATTTAACTCATCAAGAATTCATCCAAAACTCTCAATGGAATTAAGACAAAGCAACTGACAAAAAAAAGTTTTTATTGAATAAGTTATTCAACTAAAATTTGGAAGGAAAAGAAATCAAAGAATAGAGAAAGAAATATCCTTCATCATGTTCACGCATGCCAATGATATTGTGATTTCAAAAAAGAGCAAAGCAAGTTCAAGAGTTCAATTGTCATGAGTGCATATCACACAAGAAAAAGTAAAGATTAGACATGTGGTAGTCATCTCTAGGAAATTTTGACAATCAAACTCAATTAATCAAATTATCGTCCATCACCACACTAATTGATACTATGCAAATATAGAATCCAATCATGTCTAATAATCTAAAATGTGATGGTAAAACTTTTTTAAAAAAAATTATGATTCTCAAGGATATACTAGGGAAAATACATGGAGAATTTTATTCAAAATCAAATGAAATATTACTAGAAAATAAAGTGCAAAGTATGGAAGTAAAATTTAAAAGCAAAGTATAAAAGTAACAAAAATATAAAATAAAAAAATAAAAAAAGAATGGACTCCCCTTTATTCCTGACGGTTGCAAGTGATTCAGAAGTAGAATCCATGTCGGTAGTGAGATAATCCGAGTAGACAAGAGAGCTCTCCTCATGTGATCTGAGTCGTAATGTACTACTCTCCTTCGTTGTCTTCTCATTGGTCCCTTCAGGTGGTGGAAGATGGTTAAGGTACAAAATCCACTTTGGAAGTGGAATCTTATGCATTGAGGCAAATGCCTCTCCTCCCACCATTTGCTGTTCAAAAATTCTTCCTAGAGATTGGAGGCGGTTCAACTGGATTAAACACTTTGGTAATCTGTAAGAATGGGAAGTATACATTTCCCGCACGCATGTGGGGTAAGAAAAAAGATGAAATAATCAGTATCTACTATGTATCAAGAAATGAATTACAACTAATAAATTCAATTACTAGTACCTCTATGAAATTTTCTAACACATCATGATAGATACTAACTTTGTCATGCTGAATGGTACTTGGAGGTTTTAGAAGAATGAATGTAGCATCCTCCTGATTAGGTAAAGGCTCAGGCTCTGACTCTAGCTCAAGCTCAGGTGCATCCAAAGAAAGTGATTCTTGGGGCTTTGCTTCTATAGCACAAGTCCCTACACTTCCATCATCTACAAACTCCACTTCTACAACATCAACAGTATCAGCTAAAATTTACATCTAGAATCTGTAACAACAACAACATCACCAGAATCAGAATTATCTACAACCACAATATCATAACACGAGAAACTAGAGGAGTCCTAAAGAGTAGAGTAGTGAAATTAAGATCAGAGTTGTCACAAACTTTATTATTCATCTCCTCACTGGAGTATTGTGGTTGTTTTTGGATTTAAATATTGTAAGTTGATCCAATTGTAACTGTAATTTCTGAGCTTCTTATTCAGCCTGGAAAGTAATTGCTTGAGAATTGATGTTGTTACTCTATCATTTGTTGGATCATTTCCTTAAGCTCCTATATTAACAAGTCTGGTTGACTGGGGGCAAAAACTTCTTCAGTAAACTCTTGAAATGTCTGCTAGGGAGCTACATCGATCTACTAAATTAGATGTGACCAAGTAGGTATAGGATCATCTTGAAATCTTTATGGGCTCTGATATGTTGGATATGATTCATTAAATTATCTTTGTGCATCCTCGTACGTGAAACATGAATGATCCACCCAATTAAAATTATAGGTACTTGAAAATGATTCGTACCTATTGTGTTGCTCCATGGGTGGGTAGTATTGGTGTTTAGGCTGATAATATTGAGACTGCTCAAGAATCCATTATTCTGTCTCCTCATATATATAATTTGGTTGTTCTCTCCAACTATAATCATTATGTTCTGCTTTGACATTCAACAATCTTGTTGTAAGAGATAATTTAGTGTGATTATCACAACCAGCCCATAATGGTTCATCTGCAGCACTCAATAATTCTTGAAATTTGAGATATGATTCATTATTTAAATTTTCACCAACTCCTGGTACTTGTGTCTCCTTTAACGGTGATGCATAAGGAGTAAACATTTGTTCAACCATTGGAGGAAAACTAGAACTTGGATCACTCGGTTTAACAAAGAAATTGTGACCCGCTGCATTAGTTACCATCCTCTGATATGGATTAAATTGATCATAATAACTCTGATCCCCCATGATTGAGTATTGTATGTTTTGTCCATAATCTTCATCAGATATGAACGGTTCACCATGAGAAGTCCAATTATAGTAATTGAGAGTGAAACCAAATCAACAAAGATATTCTCGTACTTTATCACATTGTAAAAATTTGTCATTGTGACACTTTCTACATGGACATCTTATCTTATCTTCATCCATAAAATCAACATTACTTGAAGCAAACTCCAAAAAATATTCTAATCCCACAATAAATTCATTGGTTAAACCTCTACGTTCAGGTAAATTCTTTTTATACATCTAACTTCGTGCTTTCTGCATTTTCCCTTAATCCAAAAATTTTAACATATTAAATTATAAATAATTCTTACTTAATTGCAAAAAAATTTATCTACTATAAATAAAAATTATTTCATATCTCTTCATCAATTAAATAAGCATAATTAAGTCTAACTAAATTAGAATAATTAATATTAACATTTAAATAAATATAATTATAGCTAAATACTATTCAAATTTTTAAAATAACTATAATTATAAAAATACCTAAAGTTGGTAAACAAATACGAAAATCTCTCTAATTATTTACATCCACGCAAATTATAAACCTGCACAAACAGCATTAAAAAATTAATTAACACTTAAATTTAATCAACACTTAAACCAGGCAGTCGGCGCAGCCAGCGGTCGACGCCCTACGGAACGCGCCTGCAGGTCGGCGGGTTACGGTTGCTGGCCCCGCCCCACGGTCGTTGGCCCACACTCGTTAGCCCGCGGCCACTGGGCCTACCGCTTGGCCGGCCCGCGACGGTGCGTGGCCAGCGGCCGCTGCGCGACCTGCCCCTGGCTAGCGGTCGCGACCCGCCCTTGGCCAGCGGTCGACGGGTCACGGGCAGTGGTCCGACACCGGGAAAAGGAGCCAGCCTATCAACAAAAGGGAGGAAGATGGAAGGGCTTCACATACCTAGCTCTAGATGCGACGGAAGCTGCCTTCTTTGGAGAGATCCGGCAAAAACGCTGTGATGGCGGTGATTGGCGACGGCGGAGGCACGCTGCGTGAGGGGAGGAGATCGAAAAAACCTAAAACGGTGAGAAGAGAGTTAGTGCAAATCTAGGGTTTATGGGATTTTTTGGCAATAAAAATTTTTTGTCGCCAAATTCGTCACCAATTTTGAAAATGGAATTTATCGCAAAATTGGTGACAAATCCATATTTCGTCATCAAATTTTGGCGACGAAAATGGGATTTTAACGATGAATCTGTGTTTCGTCGCTAAAATTTGGCGACGAAAATATTATTCGTCGTAAATTTCGTTGTAAATTTATGATGAAAAAGTTTCATCCCTAATTTTCATCCCTAAAAAATTATTTTTTTTGTAGTGCTTCTCTATACGTGAAGTTACATTGTTGAAGTCTCCCATAACAATCCATGGTCCTTCATCAAATTCTCCCCATCGACCTAACGAGACTATCCCATAGATGCCTCCTGCTCAGTGCTCACCATAAAGTTATATCCATAAATTAATTTGGAAGGCCATAGAGGTTAGCTTACGAGTCACTCTATAATGGATCACTTGTTCTTTAGTAGCCAAACTCTCCAATATAGTTGTTCCTGTTAAGATTGCCTTTTGAACGAGTAGTCGGCCACCTGGTTAGAAAATTGACAGTCAAGATGGTACCCTCAGGCAGCAAAGGATGATTCTGGGGCGCCCATGAGACCTGCACATCCAGAGAGAAAAAGGGTGAGAATAGAGGCTAAGGGTGCTCTGACTCAATCGCTCCGACACTCAAGTCAGCTTTCTCACCGGAGAAGGAGTGAGTCTATGAGCATACGTATGCGGGTGTGCCTCTATCTCCATGAGATAGAGGGGGGATATATAGAGGTCGATGAGAGAATAAAGGAAACCTATCTTGTCTCAATTAAGAAGAATATCCATGAGTGAAGATTTTGTCAGAGGAGATGTTCTATCTAAGGAGAACATCTCATCACCATCACAGTGGTGAAAAATTGTGTCACTCATCTCGATACGACATCGCACAGCACCATCATGCCGCATTAACGAGGGAATAGGTTAACCACCCTATCACATAATTGTCTGTGTCTTTCAGGCGGCGACCTGCCTAGCTGACTGGGAGAAATGATCAAAGCAGAGTCGGTTGAACGTTTAGTAGGGCACTGAAGGAGTGGAGTGTGGTCGGCAAAGGGAGGGTCCACTGAGGCCGAGACAAAATATAATCAAGAGGAGCCTTGGTGAGGTAGGAGGGGAGTGACCTAGAGTCGAAGCTCAGAGTGGGTATAAAACCGAAGTTGAGCCTTAAGAGAGGTCGGGTGTAAGATCCCGAGCCGAGCCTAGCACCGAGTCGGGTATTCAATCCCGACCTGAGCTGCCTCCTGAGTCAAGCTCATGCACCTGATTTGAGCGGAATACTGAGCTGGGGTAACCGAGTGCTTGGCGTGGGACCAAGCCAGTCAGCCTGGGAATCATGTTTCCTGTCTGATGTGTCAGCTTCTTGGACCGGATCTAGACTCCTTGGGCTAGGTCATACCGACCCATAATAGTAGTCTTCTCTAGATTCCATATTACTAAGATCCTCCCTCCTCATACAATCTAAAAATTGTTGGTGTGGTTCTAACCCTTAAACTCGAACTGTGTAACATCTCTAACTTCTCCAAATTTAGTTTAGTTTCAAGAATACCCATAATGAGGTTCTTCACCTCCATTTTGTGTAAATGGTAGGTTGTTAGCCCTTATATTCTAGCTTGCAATCTTCATAGAGTTATGGAGAGGTTTTGGGCCCTCTTCCTCGCCCTTTGTTTTTTAGTCCATCTTGTATGATCATCTTGTCCTTCAATTGCACTATTTTCATTAGCTCCCACTTGTTCTTGAATTCCATCCTGCTTCTTTTCTTGAATGTTTATGGGTCCTTCCTCCTTACCGTCCTTTTGTTATATAACTACCTATCATTCTTTAACTCCTTGAGGTTCTAGAAACTCTTTGGATGGTTTTTGTATATTTGTTGTTAGTGTTCCAATTCTTGATCCTCTCACCTCAGTTACACAGCATTCTCTTCTTTGGCTTTACTTAATCTTTTTCACTATCTGGATTTTTATTTTAATATTTGATTTATCTTTTTATTATCCTCCTCTACTCTGCAATAAAAAAAATAGAATTTGTCATCCCAACGGCTTTATACGATCAGTTTAACGATCATCTATGAGGAGATTAATCGAGAAACTATAATTTACCACTACATAGAAAGATATTATCTTGATTTTACCGAAAAAAAACTATAATCCCCTACTCAACCAAACTAAGGATCCTCCTCTACTCGCTGAATAGGAACATATATATGTTTGTACTTGTTGTCTTGACTTGGTAGGTCCCTTCACATTGCTTTATCTGTTAATGCCTCTGATTATTCCTTTGGCAAGTTCTAAATGTGTGTTTAAGCATCTAACAACTTGAACAATACTCAACTCATCATTCGATAACATTGAAATAAGAATATTTTTAGGATGATAAGTATTATTTTAATATTTTTTATAAAAAATAGTGTCCTTTAAAAAAATAATAATAAAGGATGTCATTTTAATTTTGAGTAAAAATTAAAAGGGGTTTTTTATTTTTATTATCGTTAAAAGGTCTCAATTTTTTCAACACTATTAAAATAATATTTCATTTAATTTTTATTTTAAAAATACTCTTATTAATAATAAATTTAGATCAAAACTACTATGATATAAAATAAAACTACTCTTGCTCGATTAAAATTGTTGCACATGGAATAATATATATTATATTAAAATAGTTTTTTAACTAATCAAAACTACTTCAAATTTTGCTCAAAATTATTACAATGTACAGTAAAAAAATTCAAGTATTATATGTTATAAATAATTTTAAACAAAACTACTTAATGTGTAGTAACTTTGACAAAGTAATCATGACAGTGATAGAATAATTATATTTTTAAGATAAAAAATTGTTTTGATATTTTTAAAAATTGAAGCAATTTTTAGTGAAAATGATAGCGAGGGCGCTAATTTGAGTTTTACTGTCTCAGCGGTGGTGCGCCCCCATCTTTTCTGGATTTATTGTTTTTATTATCATCACAAACAAGTCTGTTAATTGTTTTAGAGCAGAGCAGAGTATATGGTTGTTAAGGACCATTAATTGTAACAATATCCACACAATTGACAGGTTCGACGCGCCGATGTGCCAACAATTTCATTAGATTAAAGACGATATAGAAAAAATAATAATTTATTATACCGTTGAGTCCGTTTCCATAATATTGTTTTTTGATAATAAGAATTTAAATTTCATTCATGATATATTACATCTAAAAAGAGTTTGAAAAAAAATTATAATACTGCATTGTCTGCTAGAATTTATATGCACTTTTCGATTTATCAATATACTATTGTATCCTTTTATCAATATTTGATTGCTCATTTATTAGCAGTTGACTACTATATGAATAATTGACTATATTAGTTGATTCACGAACTTGCTATGCTCGATTTGTAGAGATCAATTGATTGTGCTACTTGACTACTAATTTCTTTGAGCTATCATAAACTTGGACCATCAATTGAATGATCCTAATGAATCAATTGATTCCCATAAATTTAATATCTCAGTATATGTCTAAGGGATGATTACAGTAAAGATAAGGTAAATAGTACAATGAATTTGATTTGAAGTTTTTTGAGATGTCTAAGATTATCAACAAATTTTGACCAATATTCAAAATTTTAAAATATTGATATCAAGAAAATCCTAAGAACTTTTTATGGTGTTGGTAAGTGAGTATGAGATACTTAGGTCCTTTAATAAGCTAGTGATAAAACATTTCTAGGATGCGTAAATTTTAAAAATTCATAATTCTCTATCTGAACTGTAAAATCCATGTTCGAGAGCATGGTTACACTCAGGAGACTTACAAAAGTATAATGATCTTAATTTGTAGTATTTTTAAGATGATTGAGAACATCAATGGGTTTTGGTGACCTTATAGTGTCCAAAATTTTAAAATATTAATATAGTCTAAACTAAAAAAATCTCAAGAACTTTTTGGTGATATTGATGAATCAGTTTGATAGACTTACGTCATTTAATGAATTTGTGTCAAATTGTCTCAAGGTTGTGAAGATTTTAAAAATTCACATATCTTAATCTAGATTCTGGAATCTAAACCTGAGTGCGCACGATTACATTAAGAAGGTTCACAAAAGTGTAATGGTCATGATTTGAAATGTTGATCTTAGGCATCTCATAATTATTTCAAATCAAGACCATTAAATTTTTAGGAGACTTTTGAGTAGATTTCACAATCTAAATAGAGAACTGTGAGACACAATTTTCAGATATTTTATCACGAACTCATTAAAGGATTAAGTCTGTCATATTCACTCACCATAACTATCAAAGAATTTTTAGACTCCCTTGATTCATACTATTTGAAGATTTTAACATTTTAAATGTTATAGACTTTAGCACGTTAGAAACATTTCAAATTAAAATTATTATACTTTTTATTTCATCCTAAATATAACTATGCTATCAAACATCAATTCAATTGAAAGTCCAAAATTATGATAGCTCAAAGAAAATAACAATTAAGTAGCACAGTAAACTAACATCTATCAATTGACTATAACAAATATCAAAAATAGATTAATATTGCCAACTGACCATGAGCAGTAGAAATTAATTACTAATGAATAAATAATTGATCAGTGGTAAAAGAGGGACATAACGAAAAATAATTTCGTATTTATATATTTTGAATATTCTCAAATATTAGTCCACTGACGTCATGATGAATAAATAATTAATTATTGATAAAAATCTAATGAGAAATAATTATGTATGTATATATTTTGAATATTCTGAAATGTTAATTCTTAGGAAAAAAACAAGGGGGACCACAGTAGCAGCCTCGTCAGTAATAACATCAAATACGTTTCATTACTGGACATCGTAACCGACAGCGACACATCCGCTTTACTTTTACATTTTGTTTCTCTTTTTTTCGTGATAAGAAAGGCCAAAGGGAACAGTTTGACATTCAAATTTTAATATTTAAAACAAAATAAACATTAGATCACTTTAGTTACTAATTGACCCGTAAAAATTTATAAATTTTTAAACTTTTAAATTTAATTTAACTCATTTGTTGAAAAAAATAATGCCCTTAATGATAAATGTAAAATATATGCACCCTATATTTTTATCAACCGAAAACTTACCCTCTGTGGAACGACGCGTGTCATTCATGGTTCAACATTATCGTACCCAAAAGTTTACCTCCTTGCTTCAAATAAATAATCGTCGCCTCCTCCCGTCCTTTTCGAAACCCTTCTTCTGTTCCACTCCGCTCCACACCAATCGCCGGGATCTCCGCCTCCTCCTTCCCACCGCCATTTCCCGGCGATGGAGACCAAGCGCTGATCCGGCCGGTACCTTCACTGCTTCTCTGTCTCGGTCGTACTCCGCCACCATGGAAGCCGAGCGGATGCGGCAGTTGATGCTCCTATGGCTGAGACGCCTAAGGACCCGTGTGGCCCTCGTGGGTGGAAACCACACCGCCGCCCGATTTTGCTTTCGATAATTCTTCTCGCCGCCTCTCTCTCCGGCATTCTCCTTCCTTTCGAGGTTTGTTTCTTCGGCGATCTCTTTGATCCGGTCTATTTCTCTCAGATAAATCGAAGAAGGAATACTGTCCCTTAATCGTCGCACCGCGATGAAGAGTCCTCCATGGGCCACTAGAGGCCACGGGGAGAGCCACGCCGCCCATGCCTGGGCTGATGGAGGCGATGAACTTGTCATCAGACTCCCCCACCCGCTGGTTCTCGTCGTGATCGCCAGGTCAGTGCTCCTTACGACAGCCGTTCTGGCTTTCCCCTGGCTCCGATCCATGCTCTTGCAGGCCGCAGTCGGTCTCATCTTACCTTCGCCGCCGCATCGATGGGCAGACGACCCCTACTACCTCCCGATGCTCCTCCGCGATCTGCGGAGAGAGGGGCTTCTCATCGCCGGCGAGCGCAGCCCCGCCGTCTTCCTCGGGAACCCCGGCGCGCGGATCACACTCGTGAAGCAGAATAGGATGTTCCCTGTCATGACGGAGATAGGCCGAATGGCCATTCCCGATCACTCCGTAGACTTTGTGCTCGACTCTGACAGTTTCTGCGATGCCTCCTTTGTGTTTATGGATAGGGTTTTGCGAATTGGAGGGGTTGCCATCATCCGCATGAGCGTGGATCCTTCGCGCATCTTCCATTTGCCGGCGAATTATAAGATCGTATACGTCCGACATTTTGGATCCACCATTGTAGGGATCAAGAAAATGACCCATGCCATAGCCCGTGTGGACGCAAATGCAGGTGAGTTCGAAGGCATTCACATTGGGAAGAAGCTTCTTGCCGTCCGGGAACCAAACAAGAAGCTGCCAAAGAATCAAATTGGGAGAAAACTCCTCGCCCAATCGAACAGTAACGCGCTGAGCGAATTAGAGGACGCAGTGCTCGAGCCGCCACTTGATCTGAAACCATTAGCGATGTTCCAGAAGAAGATTAAGCACTCGGCCGATCTCTTGGGCGGGTCGCTGGTCCAATACCCAAGAAGATTAAGCACTGTTGGTTGGATCTAGTTTATTCCTTCCCAGGCCACATCGGCTAGCACTTGTGGTCATGGACATATTTAATTTGTGTTCCAAGGTTTTTGCTTGTGGAAGTATCATCTAGCATTAGCTTTTACTTAAAAACTATGTATTTCCTTGTGATATGGGGATCTCCGCTTTAATCGATAATTAACCAACGACTTAAATCGCTGGTTTGCTTAGGGCCCAAAAACCCTTAGCCAATTCAATGGGTCGGTTATGGATTGGGCCTGTTGAATCGGATCAATGGATAATCGGACCATTGACTTAGTTTCGGTTCAGGTTCCAAGCTAGGTTCAATTAGGATCCGACCCATGGTCAGATCTAGTCATGGAAACTCTATTGCGAGGAAGCTTTGAATTATTATCTCAGGATAATAATTTCTTTTTGAAACTAATAAAGCATTAGAATACAATCCTAATTGGGTCAGGTGAGATGCTCCAATCTATTATATGAGTTTGGTATTCGAATTAGAACTGAATTAGGCGTCGATTTGTGTGGATGGATCAAACTACCAAATCATGTTCATGGTTATTTTAGAGGATATGAGTACTTTGGTTGGTGTCGTACCTTTTTTTTGTTGAAAATTTATATTTTTTGCATTTCTCCAATGTTAATTATAAATTTATTTTGATGTGAGAATATTTGAGTTGGCTTGTCATTGTCTACATGTTCGATGCTCCCATTTGAAGAAAAGTTCACAATACCTATTGACAATCTTTCATCAATTCTCTTTTCCATAATCAAGTGAACCAAGGAGGACAAATAAAGTCCCCGGGACATGATTTAGTTGATTACTGCGGGGTAAATTCGTTAAAATAGAGAATGATCAAATTTCCATGAAGCCGAGGCAATGTCCTTTCATATAGTAGTCAATTGGAATTTTTTGATTTACCTCCTCATAGATGGTTAGGAGAGCAACCGTGTAAGGCCGTTAGGATAACATATTTCATATTTTAGTGAAGAAGGAGGACAAATACAATGAAAGGAAATTTCATGTTTACTTTCACATTAAATTCGACCTTTTTTTTTTGCAGTCTTTCTCTTATTGATAATGCCATCGTGCAGCATTTGTGCTTCCTTCATCAATACGATTCAGCATCCCAGTTAGTCTCATGGACTCAATCCCTGGGGATGATCAGCCCGGTCCCACGGAAGTTTCCAATCGACTATCAGGGTAAATCAGGAAGCGCACACAGCGGCCAACCCAGACGTCCAACATCCTTTGATTGCATTCCCCATTTGGAGGGGAATTCCTACAAATATGCCGTAACTGAGGATCGAACCGCAGGTGCCTGGGAGACAACTTGGATGTCCTACCGTTGCACCATTGTCTCGGGGACTTCCAAAACAGTTCAAGTATTAACTAAAACTGTTTTAATTTGATTAAAATTAATTCAACTTAATTTAAATTAATCAAATACTATTGAAATAGTTTGGATCAAAATTAATATTCAATACAATACTATTGAATCTAGATAATTTCTCAAATAGTATTTTTGTGCTTCTTTTGCTTGCTTATAAAGAAAGAAGGATAGGAAAACATTCATTCCTATAGGTGTTTGACCAAAAGACCATCTTAACATGCATTTGTACTGTTTGAAATGCTTTTATAAAAAAAATAAAATTTATATAATTTTCTCATTTTATCTTATTAGTAACTTAG
This sequence comes from Curcuma longa, assembly GCF_044706935.1. Lineage (NCBI taxonomy): Eukaryota > Viridiplantae > Streptophyta > Magnoliopsida > Zingiberales > Zingiberaceae > Curcuma > Curcuma longa. The sequence continues at coordinate 11,578,293 of NC_133881.1, forward strand.
AAATATTATAAACTTTATAGAATATTAATTATTTATATATTTTGAATAAAAAAATAAAGATCATAATATAAATAAGCATGCCTACCTTGACAAAAGAGCATGAGTTGGATCCCATGACTTTTACTCTTGGTCATTAAAGACTAGAGAAAAATATAAGAACAAGACACAAGAGGTCATTTTCTATCATTCTCAATCACTCTTGACTCCTTTATCATTTAGGAATGCCATCCTTAAAGAGAAACCTCAGAATCATTTTCTTTTCTTATAATAATAATAATTATTATTTTCTCCCAAACCTTGAGATCGAAGCAATGCCAATTTAATGTGGCACCAAGAGGAGTAGGTTGGAATAACTTCACACATCCATATATGTCTCTAAGACAATATAGCTATTTTCAAAGGTCTAAAGTATTACTATTTCAATTGCTTTTAATTTTTTTTTTGACCATCTTGCATTCTTTAGATCAAACTAGAAAAGATGGATTAATTTGTATGAATTTTTATTATAATCAATTTGCTATGTTCATTAATCAAGTTAAGAAATGTTTATTAGTGATAGGTGCTTAATTGTCCTATGTGCTAATTTTAGTTTAATTTGAGTTTTTTCATTTCACCCTTTTATGTATGATATTGAATATCCTCTATTCACTAGGCACTCTCTATACTCAAAAGTTAAGATCATATAAATGTTGCAATATTTTCTACTATCTTAGTATATATTTCTATAAGTTATAAAATAAAATTCAAATACCCAAAGCACCCCTCAAAAGTTTGAGAATGTTCTCATTTCACCCTGAGGCATCAATTGCTAGAAAAATAAATGGTTAGGCCAATTAGTGATAGTATTGGTTAGGGAGTGAGATGGCATGTTTGAAACTTAAAAGGGTATTTTGATATTTTAAAATTTTAGGGTGTTATTAAGAAATTGAAAATATTTGGAGTAAAATGAAAAAGTTTTCAATTTTTGTAAAAAAAAGATAGAATCCGTCATCCCAACGGCCTCACATGGTCAGTTCTACGATCAGTAGATGAATCGAGAAATTATAATTGACCATTATGATGAAAATATTATTAAGATTGGATCCTTACTCACTATAATAAATTTGTTTAATAGTAACCAATTCAATTTTTAAATTTTTTTAGTAAAAGGTGAAATTTATCATCCCAACGATCCCACATGGTCGGTCCCACGATTATCTAGGAGGTGTTTGGTTTTAAGTTGTATTTTTTTAACGGAAAGTTGAGGTTGAAAATATGTAAATATATAGTTGGGGTTGAGAAAAGGTTGAGAAAATGTAAATGTAAATGGAGTGTTTAGTGAATATGAGGTTGAGTTATATTTTGGATGTTCATTTACTTATTTACCCTTACTAAAAAAATTAAAAAATCCTTATATATTTTTCACAAGGATAGATGTGTAATTTGAACTTTCAGGTTGGTAAAAAGGACCTCCATAGGTCCTTTTTGCCAACCCCCAATTTTTTATTACCCCAATCCCATATGTACATTTACCATCTAAACCCAAACACCCATCATCTGTCCATTGCACAAATTTTGAGAACTCAACGAAATATTTACATCTGGGCAACCTTAAACCAAACACCCCTATAAAAAGGTAAATTGAGAAGCTACCATTAATCACGATGAACACGAAAAATTACCTACTTCGACTTTTCCACTTACAACTCTTTGCATCTTAATCAACTTAAATATATCCGGAACCAAAAATTTCCAAACCTCACTTTCATATAATTCGTGGTATTGATGGAGTGAATAGTCGAGATGCTTTGGAATTTTGGGGTATCACGGAATTAATTGCCCCATAAAAACGTCCTCCGTTCCGCTTCTTGCCCACGTTTTTCTTTCTATCGTTTTACTCTGGCGACATTCTTATCGTGTTCCAGCGGGCGAGTCGAATTGGGGATCGTTGCCTGGAGATCCGGCAGACGCGATCTGACCTCGTCGGTTGCGGGCGGCAGCCGGATGATCTATGAGCGCCGTCTTACGGACCGGAGGAGGTCGGAGATTGGGAGCTGCCTGCTGGCGAGCGGCGGCGGATAGATGCCCTTCTACATCGATCTAAGGTTCTCAGGGGCTGCGCTGCTTCTGGTGCTTCTCTTCGGGCCCGTGGTCGCCTTCGTGGTGCGCCGGCGATGGCGCCTGGTGACGGCGAGGCAGGAGGAGGTCCGGCGGTTGGCGTATCTTGCGGCACAGGAAGCCGCGCTGGCGGAGATGGAGGTGATGGCAGCCTACTCGGTCACATCTTCTGTGGGCGCGTATTCCTCCTATTCCGCTTCCGTAGCTAGGGAGCTCGCGGCTCCGCCAGAATGTGCCGTTTGCTCTATCCCTGCCAACGCGAGGTGTGCCCGATGCAAGGCTGTCAGATATTGGTAAGAAAAACTGAGTTCTTCTTTCTTCGACTAAATTTTGCACTTTTTATTTTATTTTAAGGTTTTTCTTTTCTTAATTCAACTCCTCGTTCATTATTTGGTTGCGTTAGTTTCATGGTTTCAGTGTTGATTTCAAATGCTGGCTTGTAAAAGCTGGAACCTCGATTGATCTAAAGGATTTTTTTAGCCATTATCTTATTCTGAATCCATGCTGAGGGAGTTGAGGATGTTTATACTTATATGTGGGTTTTGGAATATTTGTTACCTATGACCAAATGCGATTCAAAAGATGCTAACTTAGAGCTCAAGAAAAATCTGGCTCTAGCTATGAGTCACAGTAAATATTTCGTGACCTTGTTTCTTAGCCTAAATAAAACCAACTCAATAGACCTGGAGATGTTGGTGATATAGTGCATGTTGTTGCCATTTTCCATCTGCATTCTCCTTCATTTCATCAGAGGCTCCTGATTCTCATACATGAAGTTTTCAAAGAATAGTTCTTTGAATTTACCACTGCCTATTGATTTTAGTCATAAAAATAAATTAATTTTACAGATAGCATGACATGTCTCATTGATGACCTCTTTGGTCTTCTGTCTAAACAAAATTTAGTAGTGTTGAATAAGTCAAATTAGGATATATGATTTACATCTCCAGACCTTTCCAATTTCTTCACTGGTTCTGGAGTGCTCTCAAATTTTCCCTTGGAAAATCCTTCTAGATTGGCTCCTACTTTATTAATTTGAAGTGTCATCTTCTTCCTCGACTCAATTTTTTTTTTTGTAGAATAAGGAGCTAGGGAAAAACTAGGAACCAGTCAATTTTCATTTTCTTCAACCGTTATTTTGTAGAGGTTAATGTTTGTTCATTTGAACAATAAATCTGGTACTTTTGGACTCGTACACACACATGCACACATATATGCATGAATGTATGTACATACATGCATTCATAGTTCTGCAATGCCCTTATTTACCCTTGGTAAATCCTCCAGGCTCCTCTTATTTCAATGTCAATCCTGTTATCTGCCTATGTTATTCCTTTAAGGTGGAACAAAGTGTAACTGTCTCTTGTCATTTAGCATTATCATAAAAATTTACATGTTCATACAAAGAAGACAATGGGTATGAACCATAAACAGTTTTATTTCAACCAATTATTGGAGCCAGTTGAACTTTTTGATTAAAGATGTACTAATGAGTGGACCCACAAAGCTAATTGTTGAAAACCAGATATTGAAACATTTACACTATTATCTAACTCCTTTGTTCAGCTATCTTTATTTCTTTTCTAGATTTTCAGGATAACTTGAGCTGCATGGTAAGTTGATTTATTTTGTATGTTGCAAAAGCAAAGGAGAAAATCTCCCATCCAAAAAATCATCTTTTTGACATTGTTTTCCCCCCTTTTATTAGAAAAAGAAGCCACTAAAGACATAATTATGCTGTAAATGGTTTTAATGCAGACATTTTAAAAGCATTTATATTCGACACTTCATAATGTTATAGATCAGAATATGACTTTTGTTTCCTTAGTATAACTGGTATTGATATTGGCCAATTTCCATGTATATTCGTTTCACACTTATTGGTGGCTGAAAAAGTTGAACTATTGTTCCTATGAGATTGAACTTCAAAATAACAAGGTTTGCATTTATCCTGCTTCCAATTAGTTAAAATCTCTTTGAATGAGAAGTAGAGTAATAAAAAGTCATGTGGTTGATATTTTGATCGACATTCATTTCAGCTCTGGCAGATGCCAGATTATTCATTGGAGGCAAGGCCACAAAGATGAATGCCAACCTCCACCCGATAATGATAAGTATAACAGTGAAAACAAATTGAGTTCTTCTGGTCTCAAGGGAGTGCATTCTGAACAGTCTGGTTTATCTGAGAAGAGGCTAGATCCAAAAGAGGATCTGACAAAGATTGAGACAATTTACGAGAGGCCTTCTGCATCTAAAGTCACCTCTACTGATAATGAAATTGATGGAGGCAAGCATCAGGATAGCAGTTCTAAGGATATTTCTGCAAAGATTTTTTTCTCTGATTCATCATCTTCACCAACATTACCTACTCATTCAACATTATCTGAGACCGTTGGTTCTCCTGATGCTTCTTATGCTAGCATGTTAATTCCGAATAATGCTGGTCTAGAAGAACCTCCTTCTGGTGGCCTCATATTTTCAATTGACACTGACAATGTAAGGACTAAAATGCAATCAACTCCTGAGTTAGCTGCATCAAATCCTTTGTCCAGCACCACATGTCATGTAAGCAAGGAGTTATTCACATTTAAAGCTGAAGCAGATGAACGGATACCTAATAGCACATCTGGGTTTAAACCCACCAATGATCAGGTGAATACTGAGTGGTCTGGGAGAGTTGATAATAGGTTTAATTCAAGTACATTGCCAGCACGTGATTATCCTCCAGCGGCTGTATCATTAGAAGCAAGAACTCATGCAGAAAGAAATGAGACAGAAATTTCAAAACAAGAATCATCAGAATCCTTAGTTTCAGCTCACTATTCTACTAATGGAGGCGCTAAATCTGTTTCATTCTATGAAAGCTCAAATGCTAATGCTCATAGAGCATCTTTTGAATCAAAAAATATTCCTTATGTAGCAAATGGTCTTTCAACATCTGTGAAACAAGTTGTTACTAAAGTTTCGAGGCACTATTCTTCGGAATTCGTAAGTGGTTTTGTGGTTCTTTTAAATTGACATAAAGGCATTTACATATCTGCATTCTAATAAACCAAAGTTAAGTTGCTTAATATCTCGTTTTAATTTTGCAGATGCTCTTTCCATATGATCTTTTCATCAAACTCTACAACTCTGACAAGATTGATTTGCGCCCTTGTGGTCTTACTAATTGTGGAAACAGGTACAAAACTTTCTGCTGGTCCACATGAACTCAGTAAAATTTTTCTTGCTCTAATTTTCCTTATTTTATTTCCATAAGAAACCTATAAGCGTGTCTTACTATCTCTCATCTGTTATCTAATACAATCAACAAGTTTCTTTGAGCTTGCTTGTTGGCGATCTAGTGAATTGGTCTGCAATTGCCTGGACATGATCCTTATGTGCCAGGATCAAGTTACTTGAATTGGAAATTGTTTATTAATCGTACTGGTTTCTACATAGAAAAGTTATACTGTCAGTTTCTTGAGAAAAAAACAACAGATTAAAAAATGTTGGTAATGTTGCTGAACAATTGATATTATCTTCCCTTGGTTCTTTGTTGGATAAGACTACTGTGAGTTATACCTTTTGTTTCATTGGTCTCTAAAGCCTTGTAGAGATCCTGCATGTCATTACAAAAAAAAGTGTGTATCAATGACAAAAAATTGCCACTAAAATTTAACAACTTGTCACTAAAAGCTTTGGTGACAATAAATTGTTATTAGACTTGTGTCTTAAATCTCGTTGTTAAATTGTTTAAAGCTAGCATTAATTTCATCTACCACTGAATATCCTATTAGTGACAATTTTTTTCATCAATAGAAAATCTATCCTATAATGTTGCCACTAAATGACACAATAATGATAAAAGTTTATGACAATATTTTTGTCACATATATAATATTATCCTCAACTTTGTAGTGAAAAAACTTGTACTGACTATTATTTAATATTAGTTGTGGCTAAAACCTCATCTTTTTTTACCTTATCTCACAATTAAAGCTCATAGATGCTCTAGTTTAATGAGTTCAATCTATTAGGATTGTGGTTCATTCCAAAGTATAGTTGAAGATTTTACTAAAACAATAAAAGAAGACATGGAAGATTCATGTGTCCAACTGAAATACTTGGAGAATAGTTTGTACTCATTCTAATCAACCAGAAATAACTCATTGCATTATCCTTCAAGGAAGATTGCTACATGCTCTGTCAGGTTTCAATATATTAGGACGATGATTTCTGGGATTCCCAAGGAAAGTAGAATATTTTTCTCAAGCAAATAAAAAAAGTTTTAGAGGATTGATTCATCCTAGCTTATTGTTCAGAGTTATAGCTTGTGGATGTCATCAATTCGAAATAATTGATTATCCTGTAATATTCTTTAATATACATAAACCATGGCGTATGTTGTCATTTCATATATTAACTTTTTTGATTCAATTCAGCTACATACGTATACTTGTCAGTAGTTTATCGTTGGCTGTTTTGTCAAATTACACTAACAAATACCAACGATAAATTAACTGGAATACCCAAATCATTAAAAAAAAAATTTTGATAAAAATTTCCTAATTTTTTTTCTTTCTCCATGTTCTTCCTTGCCTCTCCTCATTCATCCTCCCCTTCTATTTTCTGTCATTGTTGCTTCTGCCACTACCTCATCCTCTCTAGAGTAGAATAATCGTGGGACAAAGCTGCACTAGTTGTATTCAACTACCCTAATCCCTCTTTTCAAACATTAAAATAAATAATTTATCCACTTCCTGATATTTTATTTGCTGCTTATGTTTCATGGTTTGTGGACTTTTGAATTGACACCTATATAATTGCCAGTGAAATGATCTCTTTGGATATTGCTAGTTTACTGGACATTTTAGGGACTACTGTAGGTGATATCATAATATGAGAAATCTAACTGTATTTCTTTTTTGGCATATGAATGACATATACTGTGCATGCTTACTCAATGAACAAACTTCCATCATCAAATATTTTTGTTTGGTGATTGCAGCTGCTATGCTAATGCTGTTCTCCAGTGTTTGACATTTACTCGGCCGTTGACTGCATATCTTCTTGAAGGTCTTCATTCTAAAGCATGTATGTTCATACTCCACTTCTATTGTAATTGTTCTGTTTTAATCTCAAAACTACCTTTTAAATATGCTCATACTCCATTCTAGGTCCAAAGGAAGAGTGGTGCTTTACATGTGAACTTGAAAGCCTTGCGAGGACTGCAAAGGAAGGGAAATCTCCTTTGTCACCGATTGGAATTCTCTCTCATTTGCACAACATTGGAAGTAATTTTGGCCACAGACAGCAGGAAGATGCCCATGAATTTTTGAGGTGACTTTGAACAGCATTAAACTCTATAAAACACTTTTACTAATCCTCATGTTACCTTGAGCTGGTCACGGAACCAATAAGATGAATGTTGATATTAACTCTCTAATGGGCGTAAATGGTTTATGGTATGTATATAGGTTTTGTTAGGATAATTAGCTTTTACTAACTTCATCCACGAAGATAACATTCTGTTGATAAATCTGAATTATTGAACCATGAATTGTAATTACAAAATGTTGCTATTTGATATAAAATCTATTAACATTATTCAATGTCATGGCGTATTCACAAAATGTGATATATTCCATTGTATTTTACTTGTGCTATCTTCACGAAGATAAAATCATGTCGATAAGTATGGATCATGAATCATTATTTGGAACAGGCTATTACATATTTGCTTGATTTTTTGGATCAGAATGGAAATATTCCTCTGCGAACTTGTCTTCATTCGTCTATCCTTATTTGAGAGTCATGATTTATGAAAACAAAAATGATCACTGAAATCTTGTGATATAACTAGTGTAATTTGGATTACATTGTGCTAGTCAAAGATTTTGATATTGGATTATTTTTATCAGGAACTTTCTTTTTGCATCACATGTAACTTTGTGATTCCACACTGCAAATTGTGCAATGCACATACTATTTGCACATGGGGGATGTAACATTCTAAGTTCTTCCTCCTGCCTATTTGGTCCTGTTGGGATTTACATTGTTGCGTGAAGTTTGCTTGCTCTGTTTGTTTCAACTTTCAAGCACAGTTTCTAAATCATGTTGCTGATTGTTGTATTACGAAGGACTCTTTTGTGAACTAAATTGAACCTTATGTTGAATAGAAATTTTGCTAATGTACTGTAGCAATATGCTTCCTTTTTCATAAATGGTAGTAAGCATTTATGAGCATCTTTGCCAATAAACTTTGGCAGGTATGCTATTGAGGCCATGCAGTCTGTTTGCTTGAAGCAAGCTGTAGCAAAACCAGATGGATTGTTGGAGGAGACAACGCTAATACAGCAAACTTTTGGTGGCTATTTGCGATCCAAAGTAATTTATCTCATTACGTTCTTTGTTTTGATAAATTTGATTTGCACCTGGAATTCTAATCTTAACATGATAGCTAGCTAGTTAGCAATTGATTAATGGTGGTTGATAAGCATATGCAGATAAGGTGCAGTAAATGCAAGAACAAGTCTGAGCAGTGTGAAAGGATGATGGATCTTACTGTTGAGATAGATGGCAATATTGCCACCCTTGATGATGCACTTCTACGTTTTACATCTCAAGAAATTTTGGAAGGGGAGAACAAGTACAAGTGTGACAGGTTGGTTCTTTCATGCTTTAGAAGTGCTTAAACCAAACATGCGTTATTCTGTCACCAATGCTGTAGTTACTTGTAGGACTAACTTTTCCAGCATTTAACAATGCTAAATCAGCTTCTTTTTGGGATTATTAAAGAAAGATCAGTTATACCTTTAATGCCTATCTTTGTGAACCTATTTTGCTAAAAATATCTCCTTTGCTGAAACTGGTTCTCTTACAAATGGTGTTTTCTTAACTTGATGAAGTTCATACTTTGTATTTTTCTTAACAGATGCAAGTCTTATGAACGAGCAAAAAAGAGATTGACTATATTGGAGGCTCCCAATGTCCTGACCATTGTGTTGAAAAGATTTCAGGTCGTTAATCACAGCATATTTTTGTGAGAGTGCCCTAGGGCAATCATATTGTATACTATACTGTATGGATACACAATTTTGTAATTGCACTATGAATGAATAAAATTAGCCTTTTATTATATATTCGTAATTGTAAAAAAGTCTACTAGTGTGTCTATCCAAAAAGATGTGAGATCATACTAATTCATATAAGTAGCATATTAAATATCTCTGGTATTAGTAATGTTGAAATTGGACATCGAATAAATAAATACATATTATGTTTCTGTTATTGGATAGCAGTAAGTGTTCTCATGTCTATGGGCATGGTAATTGTTAGATATATTTGGTGGGGTGGTTGGTGTACAAATCACTGAATGTAGCTTGCTATTAAAAACTCATTTGGTAATTATCTACTGTCTATGGAAATCTCATACAGGCGGTTGCAAATAATCCTTGATTTGAGACTATCACAATCATCTCATGTAAGGACTGGTATACTTTGACACCTATGAGTTGAACCTTAATTGAAGAATTGCACATACACTCGTTGTTAGATGTATTGAAAATCGTATAGAGGTGGGTGTATGGCCAATTGAGCACTCATTCCAGGTAGAAGGTAGAAGGAGATATCTCACAGGCCTATTCAATGGAGGATCAGTCAAGAAATTTGTGCATGGTTAAAGTAGGATTTAAATGGGTCTCAATTTACTTTCGAGTGAGTGGATCAAGAGGAGATCAAATGATAATATAATGTGGACCTAAGGGGCAAACATTACTTCAGGCCACATCATAATAAGAGGATCAAATTCCACAATAAACATCCAGTTGAAGGCTTTGTAGATAGTCATATCTTTCAAGCTTAGGTAGAGGTCAATCATGACGCACACATAAGCCAATGAAGAGGAGTCTTCACGCAGACCAAAGAGTTTGGTCATCTATGGTATGCTGCTAATAATTCTAATAGCCTATAGAATCACACACACAAGAGATGAATCTCAAACACTCTATGCATAGTAGCAATCAAAAATGAGAAAATAATTGAGACTAATTAAGTGATTGATTGGACCAATTAAATTTAAGAGGTTTAGTTGTAATAAATTAAGGGGACAATTTGTTATTAAACATTGGACGAGTAAATTGGAAACCAATTAGGTGTTATTCGGGTTTTCAATTAGAAAGAAAATAGTTACCTAATTGAAGCGCAATTAAGTTTCTACAAGACAGATTAAATTCGTAGAAATGTTACAATTTAAACGGACTACAATAAGATCATTGCATAAGTGTCATAGACTAATTAAGTAAAGTTTATTACATAGATGATTATTCTATATTGAAAAAGAGAATATAATTCATCTAATTGACATTTTAGAGATATGGAAAGATTTGGAAAGATATAAGATAATTGAGGTTTTCTCTCAATATCTCTTTCCATGCTTGGCTAATCACACCTTGAGGATTTTAAGGGGGATCCCAGGTGTCATAGATTAATTAAGTAGAGTCTATTACAATTATTCTCTATTGAAGGAGAATATAACTCATCTAATTGAGATTTTAGAGAAACGGAAAGATTTGGAAAGATATAAGATACTTGAGATTTTCTCTCAATCTCTCTTTTTCCATGCTTGACTAATCACACCTTGAGAATTTTAAGGGGGTTCACAGGTGTCATAGATTAATTAAGTAGTCTCTATTACAATTATTATCTATTAAAAAGAGAATATAACTCAACTAACTGAGATTTTAGAGAGACGGAAAATTTTGGAAAGATATAAGATAATTGAGATTCTCTCTCACACTCTCACTCTTTTCCATGTTTGGCCAATCACACCTAGAGGATTTTAAGGGGTACACAAGTGTCGTATAATTAAGTAGTTTATTACATAGATGATTATTCTGTATTGAAAAGAGAATATTAGATGAGATTTTAAAGAAACTAAAAGATTTGAAAAAAATATAAGATAATTGAGATTTTCTCTCGATCTCTCTCTTGTCCATGCTTGGCCAGCCAATCACACCTAGAGGGTATTAAGAGAGTGGCCAGCCACCAATTGGACTGACCAGCCTTACCTCCTCTTTCTCTGGCACACCAGTGTTGGATGGTTCAATTCTTGAGTTTCCATCAAGTGTTGATAGGGAACTCTCTCCCTCCATGCAATTGCTTAAGAGTTAATATCAACACACTGACACCTCCCTCACTACACACAAAGGATTCATACTGTATGGACGACTTTAAATTGAATATTGCCTTGATCTAATGTTTTGGTTAAGCTTGATCAAACCTAACATCAAATCTAAATTTCTGTTGCGCCTGCAATCGAGGCTCACGATCCCAACACATACAACAAACATACTCAGATTTTGCCATGTAAAATAAATAAATAAAAATAAAAGAACAAAATGTTAGGTAGCTTGTTGATTAATGATGCTGAGAGCTAACAGATTCAGATAACTTCAATCCTACCTGAAATTGAGGACTTTGTGTTCTGTTGCAAGTTCATATCGGTTTGCTTGGGCAGACACCAAACCCCTAAGTTGGTGTCATGTGGCAAATTCATACTCGTTCGGTCGTTCCTCCGCAGAAGAACAGATGAACCTATTTCCAAACAAAACACGGCAAATTCATACTCGTTCGGTCGTACCACAATTGCCATCAAGAACATGATTAGCAAATGGAAGCGAGTTTCTTACCCTTACCCTCGACTCTCGAGAAGGAACGGCGACTCTGCAAGAACAACCATGGCTGACGACTAGATCGAGGCGGCAGAAACGGCGTCGGAGCTCAAGCAGGAGATTCGAGACCCTGGAGGTGATCAGCCGGACTCTGCGGTCCCTGTATACTATCTCTACCTGAACCGCCCGACCCACCAAAACGCCTTGACCCCCGCCTCCTTCAACGAGCTTCCCGAGCCCTCGCCCGCCTCGACCACCTCCCCTCCGCCCGCTGGATCGTCCTCGCCACACGCGGGCCCCCATTGCTCCGCCGGCATCGAGCTCTCTTCCCTCGCCCCCCCCCCCCCCCCCCCCCCCCTCCCCCCCCCCCCCTCGCGGCCGCTCCCTGTAGCGACCGTGCCGTCACCAGCGATCTTCTCAGCCGCCGGATTCTCGCCCTCCAGTCCGCAATATCCGCAATTGAACGGTGTCGGAAGCCGGTGATCACGGCGATCCACGGCGCCTGCATCGGCAGAGGAGTGCGCCTGGCACCGCCTGCGACATTCGCTCCTGCGACGAGGGAGCCTACTTCGCAATAAAGGAAGTGGATCTGGCCCTGGCCGCCGATCTGGGTTCGCTGCGTCACCTTCCGGCGATCGTCGGGTAGAGAATGCAGTCGACATAGCGCCCACGAAGCTGAAGTTGACGGCGGCGGAGGCAGAAGCGATGGGGCTCTCACCCGAGTCTTCCCGTCGCGCACCGCCCTGGAGGAGGGCAGTGGCCGGCCGGCGACCTCGCAAGCGGTAATCTCGTCGTTACGATTTTGTTTCGTTAAAAACGATAGGATTGACTGGAAAATCGACGGTGGCGATGATGAGAACGAAGGCGGTGATGCTGGGAAGTCGGGATCTGACGGTGGAGCAGGATCTGGAGCACGTGGCGACGTGGAACGCTGCGATGCTTATGTCACGTGACCTGGAGGAAGCCGTAGGAGCCGCGCAATCCCAACTTTTTTCCAAACCGTGAACTGGAACTTGGCACGTAGTAAAAATGTAAGCTAAACTCCAGGAGAAGCACCATCTGTCATACATGTAGCTGAAGGAAGAGACTTGAACCGAGGCGATCGAACGACACATAGTGAGAAGAAACCATGATAAATAACATTTTCATCTGAAACCGATTGAGTAGTAGTAGTTTGCTCGTACCATCTACAAACTCATTGTGAAATCAAGCCATAAGATAAACCACAAACACTCAGCAACCAAGCAAGCCCAGTTACTGCGTCAAAATAGAAAAATTACCGCCGCAATTGGAGCTTTGTCAAAGAATTTTTGTTTGATTAGCAACAACAACAATACTCATCGATTAAACTCTCCATTTAATTTCCATGTCCAACTACTACTCAGTGGACTTGACAAAACGACCCTTTACTCGCTTCCTGCTGTCAGCCCTTGTCTTCCTCGACACATAACGAATCTGTTTATCGAATCTGTGCATGATCCAAGTCAGGCATGTCAAAGCCAAAACATATTTATGAAGAGAGCCTAGTGGAAGATTGATCAACAGATTGTATAATTGATGTGAGAATTTTAGTTTTTAGATTCATACCTGCGATTTTTTCTCTTTTCTCTGTAGCGTATCATGGCATTGCCCCTGTTTTTAGCCAGTAGTTGGCTGTCCAGCTTGTTTGTTTCTTTAGCCATATCGTTTCTGACCAAGGTTTCTCCGAAAGATATTTGTCTCGAATCAACAAAAGACTGAGTTAAGGTCGACATGGAGTTTGTTGGTCCTTTTACTTCCGAGAAGTTCGAAATGTGCTTCCATTTGGCTGCTGCAGCACTGGTGTTCTGCCGGGATAAGAAATACAAAGGTAAGGAAAAAAAACTGGAAATGAAATAAAAGTTGCCTGATGATCTCTGTAACAACACAAATTATTGTCAATATTTTACTGGATTTATAGAGTTTGCTCACTTTATGAGACTGTATGTGGTGGGCATTTGATGAGAATGTGCCATCATTTGAGGAAGGGCAACTGGCATCGCCAATTTCATGCAACATTTTCATAGCTGCGATTGAGTTTTCCTTGATAAGATCACGGTCACTCTTGATCATGAAACCCTCATTGTTGGTCCCGTATGCAATTTCAAGTGCACCAGATTCCTTCTGGTCTCTTAATCTTCCAAGATTGAAATCCCATATCTAAAATTTAGAACATAAATTTGTAAGAGGGACTGAAACAGCCATGAAAATTGAAAACATTACAAACTATTGGGCATGACGAAGAAAGAAGAAATGAAACAAACTGATTGAATAATTCGCAAATGGCCCATAGAGAAATCCAAGAAGATTTATATGGCTTGAGAAAAAAAATATATGAATCCTGAACAATGCTAGATTTGATTATAAGAAATAGAATTGAGCAATCTTTAAAAGAGAAGATCTTCAAATTGGGAAGTACTGTCTTCAGATTACTAAAAGTGTATCAAACGCATACTGTCAAAGTTAGTCTTCAATGATCAGATCTGAGTGACAACTTGAGGCTAATTCGAATTTTTCTTGCCGGTAAAATAAGAAATACCTTTTTGGGTCTAAAACAGCAAAATATGTCTCATCGGCATAAGAACTTTTTGCGTACCCAAACACCTGAATCACAATGGTTAAGCAACTTTGGTGCGATATTCCCATCTTTCCATTCTTCTTCCGAAACCTCTCTCAAAATTTGTAAATGATTTTTTATAGATAAAACCGTTGTTTGTATAATCTAAATTAATAACTCTTATCTAGAGGGGAAAAGGTCAAAAAAAGACCAACAATCTCAAGAAATTAATGGTTTTAATAGAAGGTATTCAATTAAAGGGACTAACCAAACATTTGTAGAGACAAAACCTGAACGGGATGATCCGGAAGGCCGCAGTCCCACAGCAGAGATTCCTGCTCGACAAACCGATCGCTCCCCTTGGGCCCCGTGGGATCCAGCATGAGCAGGGAGGTGTGCTGCATTGGCTGTGGCTCGTGGAGATTCTCCTGGCTACTTCCGGCAGTCCGAAGCGGTGTGCTGGGGCAGAGATCATCCGGTGCCGAGTCCACCAGGTCCGTCCTGGAAATCTCCAAAAGCTGTTGGAATAGCTGCTTCTTGCTCTGGGCGTTCTTCTGCCGCTTGGCGATCCCCTGCATATTGGGGGCATAGGGCACGTAGAGGTCGCTGAATACCGGATCCGCGCCCAGGACTGGATCCAGAGGCGACCAAATGAAGAGCGACTGGTCTGGGATGGGGTTTGTAGGTAGGGATGAAGAATAACCCGACTTATTGGCGGCGAGATCCAAGCCCCAGTAACCGGCGAGCTCCAGGGCAGTGGGGCAGCCGGAGAATCCCTCGATAGAGACCCGCGGGTGGCGATGGCTTCCTTCGCCGCTACCGTAGAAGTCACATTCGCAGTCGGGGCAGAGAGCGAGGGCGTCGGCGGCGCACCGCGACGCGGCGGGCATCGCCGCACAGTTGTCGCAGATAGGGGAGCGGACGTGCTTCTGCGACAGCGCGTTCGCCGCGTGCACGTGGCGGTCGCACGCCACGCAGAGCCGAGCGGAGTCCGCGCGGCAGAAGAGCATCGCCTCTGCTTCCCCGCAGTACTCGCACGCCGTCCGCCGCCCCGCCTCGTCGTTCGCCTCGTCCATTTCCATCTCAAAGAAAAACCCTAGCTGCTATCCGTCTGGTCCTCGAGCTGGTGAAGCCGGTGGAGGAAGGAAGGAGCCGGAATTCCACTTTTTATAACCGCGAACGGAACACGAGGAAGCGGAAGATGCCTATCGGATTCAGAGAGCAGCTGGACGATAAAGCTGTCCGTCTCCGAACAGCAAACAGAGAATCCATTCGCTCCCTCCCTCTCCACGTCGGCATCGTCGGACACGTAAGGGACAGAAGTTAAAAAGTACGCCATGTGGGGCCCACACATAAAATAGCTTAAAACCAAAAATAAAGGAGGAGATAACTTTCAAATCAGTAAAGTTAATCCTTTTAAAAATAATATATATATATATATATAATTATTTATTTAATTCAATAGGCTTCAGCCGAAATTTTCCTTCGCTTAATTTTTGATTGGAGGATTAAAAATAATAATAATAATAAATAAATATGTTTTAGATAATGCTTTTCCTTTTCGCGTTCCTTTCATCCGTACGAAATTAGACAGAATTTAATGCTCTAGTGACGGTGGCCCACATCGTCGAGATATTTCTCGATTTGGGTTCACATTAGGGACGTTGACTCCTCCCGCCGCTTACTTGTTAACGGTTGACTTTGCAGTAGATTAATAGAAAGAAATTTGAAATTAAATATTTTTATCGATCATATCAAACATCACAAAATAAATAACAATAGTTAATTATTTTATGCTTAAGATAAAAAAAAATAGGGGACTTAATTAATTTCGCCACTAACCTTCCAAGAGATTAGGAATTCCTAAATGCGACGTATACTTAATTAGACGGTCTCTTATATTGATAGCTAAGTGTTGTCGGCCCTCTAATCTTATTGGACTAATCTCTTTTTTATTATTGGACTAAACAATAAACATCCTTAATCCTTTGTTTAGTCGCTCTTTAATGGTGCCTTTTCGAAATGCGTCATCCGTGACGCACACCTTTTCCACATTGCCCCCTTCATCTCTCATAAATTATATAAAACTATCCGGCATGTGTGCACGTTTACCCACTTCATTAAATTAACTCATTGGGATCTTACAAAATTATCTATTCAAATTTTCTCTCTTCAATCAAAATCAGAGTTAAATACTCATTTAATTTTAAAATTTTTTAATTAAAAAAATTTATTGAGTCCGAATTTATTATTATTATTAATTTAATTCTAAAGATGAATCTTCTTCTTTAATTTATAAATAATTTCTGATAGAACAACTAATATTTTAAATTTTTTATATTTATCAAAACTAACCAATTATTTGGTTTGTATTATTTATTTAAATATATTAAATCCACATAATTACTATGGAAAATATGATCTTACCAAAAAAACTTATAATATTAAAATATTGTCATATGGCATTATAAAATTTAAAAGAGTGTGATTTTGATTCCCCACAAACCACAATGTGTTGGCACCCAAAATCTAGGGAGATATTTTGGCACCAAAAGGAGCCTTTGGGGCCTAATTTGGTCCCCTCAAAAGCAAACACTAAGAACATTATAATCATATTCTATTTGAATGAAAAGAAATGAACTATTCATGAGGTAATAATTGGATAAGTATTATTAAAATATGATTGATGAGAGATATTTCAGACCTCAGTTCATTAGCACACGAAGGAATACAATAATTATCATAACCCTAAAAGACACAACAGTTACAATGATACCCTTTAATGAAATGAGTTTGTACTTTTCTCCCTATATAAGATAGGAGAAGGAGGATTTTTAAAAAGACATTACGTAAAATTTAGTTTTATAATCTATTTTACTTTATTTTTTATTATTTTTTATTTTTATATTATCTAAGATTTTATGATGACTTAGATATTAGAGGGATCTTATCGATAACTTCCAACGAGTTCTTTTGACACGCTATTATACTTAGCAGAGTCAGCACGGAGAAAATGAAGAGAAAGATCGTGTTTTTTAGCGAGGTAGATTTCGAACGCCGCATTAAAACAGCCATTTATGGAAATTATTATTTGCTTTTAAAAGATTAGTAGTTAATTTGATACAGGCCGAGATTTATCAACAAGGCCGGGCCCAAATGTGTGTTAGTGGTTCAAATTGGGCCTAAATGACATGTTTTTGAAGTTTCACATGTGGCCCATTGGGCCCTTGCCTAATAGTATTAGCCAAGCTGTGGGCAAAATTGTCTTTTTATTATTAGCACTAATTACTTCGCTTCGATTTCCGCGTCTCCACGTCGTTCCAAAACCCTCTCTCTCTCTTCCTCCGCCGTCGATGGCCGCATCCGAGGAGCACCTCCGGCGAGCTCTGGCGGAGAAGCAAGCCTCAGTTGATGCCCAAGCCGAGACCGTACGCGATCTCAAGTCCCGTCCTGACGCCCGTCAGGCCGAGATCGACGCCGCCGTCGAGGCCCTCAAAGCGCTCAAGGTGGAGGCGGGCGCCGCTGCCCGCCGCCTTCAAGCGGCCATCTCCAGCAACACCGATGGGGCCTCTGCAAGCAGGGAAGCTTTCCGTCAGGCCGTCGTCAATACCCTCGAGCGGAGGCTCTTCTACATTCCATCCTTCAAGATCTACCGCGGTGTGGCAGGGCTCTACGACTACGGGCCTCCCGGATGCGCCGTGAAGTCCAATGTGCTCGCCTTCTGGCGCCAGGTAATGAAGCTGAATCCTCGATCTTGGCACCACTAGATCCTAATTTGGCTGATCTGTGGAATGTAGTTTTATAGTACACAATAGTGTCTATTAGCTCATAGTCATCTAATTTCCCTGTCTAGACAGTGGAATCAACAAAAAGGATTTGTTTTTATGTCAAATTGACATTTTTGGACCCGATCTATGGTAGTCTCGTGATTTTTAGCATGCTTTAGTATGTAGATATAGTGATTCTAATTTTGCTGCTTTCAACTGTTTCTTGGGCATTGAATTGCTTGTATATAGCTCGCTCAATTTTATTGCCTTTCATCTTAGCATTTTGTTCTGGAGGAGAACATGCTGGAGGTTGATTGCCCATGTGTCACACCTGAGATTGTCCTCAAAGCATCTGGGCATGTGGAAAAGTTTACAGACCTGATGGTGAAAGATGAGAAGACAGGGATGTGCTACCGGGCTGACCACTTACTCAAGGATTTTTGCAAGGAGAAGCTTGAGAAGGACCTTACGTTGTCTTCTGAGAAGGCCGCAGAGCTCAGGCATGTCCTAGCAGTGTTGGATGACCTTTCCGCTGAGGAATTGGGAGCAAAGCTGAAGGAGTATGGGATCACAGCTCCTGATACGAAGAATCTTCTCTCTGATCCTTATCCATTCAATCTTATGTTCCAAACCTCCATCGGGCCATCTGGCCTGAGCCCAGGGTTAGCTTTGAACTGATCTTAGATCATCATCACGTTTGATATACATCAGAAGTAATCTCTGTTATATGTGTGTGTTGGTTTTAGGTATATGCGACCAGAGACAGCACAAGGAATCTTTGTGAACTTTAAAGACTTGTACTATTATAATGGGAATAAGCTTCCTTTTGCAGCAGCTCAAATTGGTCAGGCATTCAGAAATGAGGTGTGGCTCTAACTCATTGTGTATATATGGTTACTTTTGACTATGGGTTTTGGCATAAAGGTTAACTGGAGCATATTGAATAAATTGTTCAAAAGTAAACTAAGTTAAATCTTCTCTGTCTCTGTTCATTGTTCTTGTTGATTTGGTAAAATATCTGACATTTACACCAAATTTCTTGTTGATTTGGTAAAATATCTGACACTTACACCAAATGCTCTGCTGAGTATTTACCTTTGTTTAACTATTGTAATTATTGGGATGTCTAGCTACTTACTCACCACTTTAATAATAGGGGTTAACCTTTCCTATGTATTAATTTTGTCATTCTTTTCCATTCAGTATTTCTGTTGTTTTTCTTCTGTGGATAGTTGATGTCCCCACAATGTTTTTTGGGAATAAGTTAGCTATTCTTATCTTTGCTGCATGAGGATTTAGATTCCTCCATATTTCTTTCTTGGTTAATTTGACAGTATTTGGTTATCTGTGCTGACCAGATTTCCCCTCGCCAAGGTCTTCTAAGGGTTCGTGAATTCACTCTAGCAGAGATTGAGCATTTTGTAGATCCTAATGACAAATCTCACCCCAAGTTTGGTGATGTTGCCGAGTTGGAATTTTTTATGTTCCCTAGGGAGGAGCAGCTAGCAGGTAAATCAGCACAGCCTATGGTTCTTGGTGAGGCAGTTTCAAAGGTTTGTCTCTACTCGTGCTGCCACTGCCCTATTTTCAGAGTTTATGTTCTAGTTTTGAAATTCCAAGATTCTATCTCCAGGGAATTGTCAACAATGAAACACTTGGTTACTTCATAGGGAGGGTATACCTCTTTTTAACACTGCTTGGGATTGATAAAGAACGATTACGCTTCAGGCAACACCTGCCAAATGAGATGGCTCACTATGCTGCTGACTGTTGGGATGCAGAGATAGAGTGTTCCTATGGTTGGATTGAATGCGTGGGGATTGCTGATAGATCTGCTTATGATTTACGAGCTCACTCAGTAAGTCTGAATCCTAATGATTGCTGCAGCAAGTTCTAACATGTAACGAGCAATAATTGTAATGCTATTGCCATTAAATTTTTTTACTTTATTCTGAGGAGGATACGGATTAAAAAATAATAATCATGGTACATACCTTATTTTTCTTAAGTGACTCACACCTCTTGTATTCTCCTTTCTTATGCTAGTTGCTCAAGAAATGAAAATATAGGCTTGTTGGTTCATTTTATGTTGATAATATATATTTATGTCATTTCATGTCTGCTTGTATTAGCAAATTTTGTAAGATTGATTATGGTTGAAGATGAATATTGTTTTTTTTTCAACAATTTTATGAAAATTAAAGCTTTAAGCACATATCCATCCACACACCATGGGAGAATATTTTTGGCAAGCATGCAAATGCTCAGTCACATCTAGATCTAAGTGTACTTTTTTAGCCTGATTATGAATAGTGTTTATTGAATTTTTAATTAGCACCTTCTACATGGATACTAAGCTTCCAGTTCATATTTCTGACATTTATATGGGAAGATTTACAAAACTCTATTTTATGGGTACCTATGTTATTGTAAATTGTTTACAGGAGAAAAGTGGCGTTCCACTGGTTGCCCATGAGAAGTTCCCAGAACCTAGAGAGGTTGAGGTAAGCTGTTCTTCTTTTGTTTTCTGATTTGGAAATTTATTATTTTTGCATGGATATTTCGGAGACTGACACATGTAGATTGACGAGCTATCTTTGGCCTAGACTTCTAGATGCTATTTCTCCCTCTCTTTCAAGATTGAGTATTTCTGATTCTCCTTGCTTGTGGTTCAGAAACTTGTTATCGTACCATCAAAGAAAGAACTTGGTCTCGCATTCAAGGGCAACCAAAAGATGGTGGTTGAAGCATTGGAGGTAAAGCACAAAGTCTGTTTGTGCTTATGACAATTGTGATGCCGTATGTAACATTTATATCAATTTAATTTCTGATAGTGCCAAATTGCTCCGTGGACAGGCCATGAGTGAAAAGGAAGCATTGGAAATGAAAGCCACTTTGGAATCTAAAGGCGAAATGGATTTCCATATATGCACCATTGGGAAAACTGTTTCCATTACAAAGAAGATGGTGTCTATCAGCATGGAAAAGAAGAAAGAACACCAAAGGGTCTTCACTCCTTCTGTTATTGAGCCATCTTTTGGAATTGGACGAATAATTTACTGTCTTTTTGAGCATTCTTTTTACACAAGGCCAAGCAAAGCAGAAGATGAGCAGTTGAATGTGTTCAGTTTCCCTCCTCTTGTTGCTCCTATCAAATGCACTGTCTTCCCTTTGATCAAATCACAAAAGTTCGATGATGTTGCCAAAATCATTGCTAAGTCTCTTACAGCAGCCGGGATTTCACATATCATAGACATAACAGGTACTTTGGAAGCAGTAGACTGAACAATCAACAAACTCTACTCTAATTTTGACCTAAATTATGATCAAGAATGTGTTCTTATATAAGCTTAATCAATTTGCTAACTTTACACAAACTATTGATGTACAATTTGTCTTTCTCTTGGAACCTTGCAGGTACCTCAATCGGGAAGAGGTACGCTAGGACAGATGAGATTGGAGTACCACTTGCCATTACTGTTGATTCGACGACAAGTGTAACTATCCGTGAGAGGGATAGTAAGCAGCAGATACGTATCAGCATTGATGAGGTAGCTTCAGTCGTGAAAGAGGTAACAGATGGAGAAAGCACATGGGGGGATGTAATGTGGAGATACCCAACCCATTCAGCTCTACACACCGAAGAAGACGAATGAGCAACTGAGGAACAACATACTCAGATTGATGAACAATTCATTCGCCTTGTGGACACTTGCAGTTTATTAAACTAAGGCGATATAATTGTCAGTGAAACATGGGCATAACTTTCAAGTTTCCACATAGTTTGGCTTCTTTATTTATCGAAACCTGTACTGTTATTTTCAGAAGTTTGTGACTTTAGAAGTGTGAATTTTGACAGTGTTTTTGGTTATTTGGTTCAAAGATTCAAGTTTTCAGGTGGAAGAATCAGTCAAATGCAGCATCAGTATCAACTGTAAGATTTTATTGCTGCCACTGACAGTTTTGTCATTAGCTCTTTTAGCTTATATTAATGATAATATACATTTGACATTAACTAAAAAATGATAAAATGAAATTTCACATATCTTATTTTGTTCTCATGTGTTTCAAAGATTATGCATCTCATCTACCAAGATCAATCAATAGTCTTCTTATATTATCACTTACTTTATGAAGTGTTCTATGTGAAGCCATCATGTATGCAGTGCCTCCACTAAACATGATCATTATTCATATCCCACATGCTTCATTACTTACACAGTTTGTCATCTTATTTTAAATATCATGTTAAATTTAAAATAAAATATAGAGATTTTGCTAGTTTAATAACTTTTCCACGTTATAACAAGTGGATAAGGCCAAACAACATTAATTGCATTCTTATCTTTTTTTTATGTCAAATATCAATTAATCATTAGTTTGACTGATATAAAAATGACTTTAGTATTTATATTTGACAATAAATTGAAATTTATACGAAATTATGATGTTTTAATAACTCATTTCTATTTCTTATAAGAGTGTTAAAATGTTTTGGAAAAAAATAACAAAATAAGTGTGACAAAGTTTTTTTTTATGAACACACTTTGTTTCATAAAATAATTGATCATAATTTTAACGTACTTTTTTTTTTATAATTCAAATATCCAACATCCAACTAATCCTAGAGGCAATCGATTAAGTCCATAAAAATTTTCTATCGATCATCTAGATAAATCAAAAAGCACAGATCAATCTCGATGCATGATTCAGTATCATAAAATTTTCAAACTCTCCATATTTAATATGCCCTGGATAAAATTTAAATCCTTATCGTCTAAAAAATTCATTCTACTTTTTATTATCACATCATAATTTTGAAGTTGTCTTATAATTATTATTTTTAATTGATATCAGATTATCCAACCATTCAGATCAACTAATTAGGTATCCAACCAACTAATTTTGAGATGACTAATCTAATTTCATAAAAAAATTTTTATTGACCATCTAAAAAAAATTCAAAAGTACTCATAATGAACGATTCAACAATCCAACATTAGATCAATCATCCATTAAAAAAATTAATCTCATAATTCACTATAATTTAGACTCAATTTTTAAATATATGAAAAATTATATAGACATCCCGCCGCATACTTTGAAGTATACAAAAGGAACATAATTTATCTGCATATAAGCAGAGCAGGCAAGTGAGCGTGTTAAAAAGAGAAACTTTTTGCACAGAAATATAGGGAAAAGAAAGAGAAAAAGGGGGTGGATTCGAAAATAGTTCCTCGATCTTACTCGGAGTAATTGGGTTCCGCATGTGGGCATGTCTTTCGAATGACTATTATGGTAGTCACTGGGTGTCACTAGAACGAGTACGAATATTTATTATTTGGAAGTCAGGGCCTTTTCTCATGTCATCATTCGGCAAACTAGAAAATTTTCACTTTGGTATCCAAAATTTATCAGAATTGCTATTACAGATCCTACCATTTAAAACATATCAATTTATTCTAAAAGAATTTAGGGCAAAAATAGATAAAAAATCTGAGGATGATATTTTTCCTAGTTTGAAATTTGAGTTTTATATAGGATGAAGTGAGATTTTTTGATATTATGGGGGTGAAATTAAAATTTCATCTTGTATACTTAATATTAATGCAGAAGAATACAATATCAATGATTCAATATAATATTTAGGTCTCATAAATGAGTAACGGACCGGCAGTGGCACTGGGTCTACTATGCTTCAATCAAGATCTTTCCGAAGTCTCTCTCCTACTCGCGCATCCACGCGTAGAGGCGAAGGCGATCGAGCGGCGATGAAGGGGAAGAGCCTTCCGATCATCACGTTCGAGCACAAGAGGTAAGCGACGAGCAGCGATCCGTCTCCTCCTCCATCGCCCTGCGTCGTTGTTCCTGTTGGTGGAGATGGCGCGGGGGATCGCCACCACGTGTTCCTCTCCTTGCGGGTTTATGCACTCCGCGATTTCCGCTCTCATTCCGTTCCGGTTTCTTTTCCGGCCCTTTTTCGCTATTCTACTTTTTTTTTCCCGTGTCCTTTTTGTTCCTGTACCTTTGAGACCGAATTGGGCAATGTAGTTACGATCCGTGCTTCTACTTTTTATTATTTTTATTATTGATTCGCGTTGGGGATTCCGAAATTTTTTTGTAAAATTAAAAAAATTAGCCGATCGTGGATGATTCCTTCGCGAATCGACATCCTAGATCCCCTTCTGGAATCTAGGGTTTTAGCTTGATTGAGAAATCAGTCGATGGGTCATGTGATTGGAGTTTCTTTTGAGGTGTTTGGATTGGATTAAGCATTTCCTTTTCTATGGCAGCTGAATTGAGGTAGATTCAGGACAATTCCTTTTTATTCTAGGGTTGTAATCTATTGATATTTAAGAGCGATCCTCGGGTTTTGAAGTTTTTGAGATTTCATTGATGTGTTTTGTCTTGGTGGTGGAGATGTGAGCAGGGATGCCTACGGGTTTGCAGTGCGGCCGCAACACTTGCAGAGATACCGAGAGTATGCAAATATTTACAACGTAAGGATGGCATATGGATTTTACTTGTATTATTTGGTGGAATGATGCTGTGGATCAGTTTTAAAAATTTTGGTGCGTTTAATTGCAGGAAGAGGAAGAAGAGAGATCGGAGAGGTGGAATGATTTCCTCGAGAGGTTGTCTGGTTCTGGTATCAAAGTCACTGATGGCTTATCAGCAGGGAAAAGGAGGATTAGGGAGCATTTGGAAGCCGCCATAGTGTCTGGAATGGATAATGTTCTTAATGAGACTAGCGACTGCAATGCCATTGATGAGGTTCGCTCCACGAAACAGACATCAGAAGAGGAAAAAAAAATTCGTTGTGCCCAAACTTGGGCCCGGATCCGTCCATCCCTTAGTGCCATTGAGCAGATGATGAGTCACCGGGTAAAAAGGAAAAACTCAGAAGGTGGTGATCAAGCTGCTCCAAAGAGTAGGCCAAACCTTGCACCTATAGAAGAGGTGAAGATCTCAGAAGACTCAGAAGATGAGTTTTATGATATTGAAAGATCTGATCTAGTTCAGGAGGTGTCTTCTGGAGATGATGGAAATGTTGATTCCAGTACGAGTATCTCTAGTCAAGGGGTACCAGAACAGACAAAAGAAGAACTGGAGTGCTTGGTCCGTGGGGGGCTCCCGATGGCTCTTAGAGGAGAGGTGTATTTCACTTATTGCATCTACTTTTGGTATTGCATTTCTTTTCACAATATTAATCTTTGCCTGCAACATGTAGCTATGGCAAGCTTTTGTTGGTGTTGGAGCACGTAGGGTGGAAGGATATTACAATAGTTTGCTAGATGTAGAAAATAATACAGATGGCAAAGAAGTTGATTCTATGCTTAAGGATGAGAATGGAGTCAAAAAAAGGATTTCTCAGGGAGCTGAAAAATGGAAAGGACAGATAGAGAAGGTTGCTACCAACATAATCTTTAGAATTATCTTTTATTTTATGTAATCCCTAGCCACTTGTCACAGTAAGATTACTACTCTTAAATTAATGCGTTGCTTCCATTTTCAAGGATCTGCCTAGAACTTTCCCTGGTCATCCTGCTTTAGATGAGAATGGAAGAAATGCTTTAAGGCGCTTACTCACTGCATATGCTCGGCATAATCCATCTGTTGGTTATTGTCAGGTGTGTTCTTCTACTAGCTTCTCATTCGTCTTTAACATTATTCTTTTCTAAATAGGTTTGCAATGAGTTTCACCAGACTTGATGTTTATGTTCTTTTGCGCATCCCATTCTGAATTTGATCAGCACTTTTTCTTCAGCAAATATCGGATGCACATCCCCATTTAATAGTTTATAGATATCCTATTTTGTTCCTTTTTAATACATTAAACTGAGTTATATCATTTGGCATGAATTGCAGGCAATGAACTTTTTTGCAGGATTACTTCTTTTGCTGATGCCTGAAGAAAATGCATTTTGGTAAGCTGCACCATTATTTTCAGATTTATTGAAGGATATATTTTTCACATGTAGCGAGAAACCTTGTTGATTTTGACTAATTTGCTTTAGCATTGCAAGAAATGACTTGTTCCTTAACTATATATAAATCACAGATTAACTGGTTCTAATTTACTTGAAATAACCACAGGACTTTATTGGGTATCATTGATGACTATTTTGATGGTTACTACTCCGAGGAAATGATTGAATCTCAGGTGATCCTCTGTTGCTAGTACCTTCAAGTGTATTTTCCATTTACAAAGTTCTTTTAGTAAAAGGGCTTTTCTTGTTGATGTATTGACATAAAAACATTCATATATGTCCCAGGTGGATCAACTTGTTTTTGAGGATTTAGTCCGTGAAAGATTTCCAAAATTAGGTTCTAACTTCCTGTAACTTGATCAATTTTGCATATTTTTTAAAGGAAAGCTGAAGTATTAACAAGCATATTTTATTGGTCACAATTCTCATCTAATTTTTTTCGTATCAAATTCCAGTGAATCATCTGGATTATCTTGGAGTGCAGGTGGCATGGGTTACAGGACCATGGTTCCTTTCCATTTTTGTGAATATGCTTCCCTGGGAAAGTGGTCAGGTTTTATTTTATGTCATATATGTGATACTTATTTGCAACTATTTAATTACTTCAACATTCTGAATCTTGTATTTAACATTTATCATTGTTTATTTATTATTTAGAATAAAATGTCTGTTTTTATAATTGTGATGTGTTGGAAAAGTATAGTTCTTCGAGTCTGGGATGTGCTTTTGTTCGAGGGAAGTAGAGAGATGCTTTTTCGCACAGCATTAGCTTTGATGGAATTATATGGTACTGATCTAATGTTTTTTTAATATCCATTTGATAATATAAGAAAAGTTTGATTGGAAACTGACATCTAGTGTAGTTTAAAATTTTCAGTGAGCTTAACAACAGGACTTTTCTTTTCTTACGCATATGTTTAGGTCCTGCAATTGTAACGACAAAGGATGCTGGAGATGCTGTAACGTTGTTGCAGTCACTTGCTGGTTCTACTTTTGACAGTAGTCAGCTTGTTTTGACCGCTTGCATGGGATATCAACCTGTAAATGAGATAAAACTACAAGAATTAAGGAACAAACATCGACCATCAGTGATTGCTGCCATGGAGGAAAGGTCTAAAGGGCTTCGTGTTTGGAAAGACTCTAAAGGTCTTGCAACTAAGCTATATAGTTTCAAGCGTGATAATGGACCACTAGTATCTGAAGCAAAAGCTAAAGAAAATGTTGGTGAAGCAAACAACAATGGGGACATCCAATCTATCGAGTCTGATTTGACAGATTGTGAGGATGTTCTTAGTACTCTGACAGTTGATGCAGAGTTGGATTCTCTACCAGATCTTCAAGAGCAGGTATTTCTTCTTTTACTTTCTTTTGACTATTACAATGTCAAACACTTACTACTCACTGACTCACTACACAATATGATGGCTTCATTAAATTGAAAAGCTAACTAAAATTTAAAAATGTTTACCCTTTTGTAAAAGGAACAATCAATGTTTAAAGTGCCCTTCCATGCTGGAGTTTCAATCTCCTTCCAGAATTATAGGATTTCCATATCATGTCATGCCATCCTTCGACATGCTTGAAACTTTTCTGAGATAAACTCAAATGAGTTCTAATCCTATAAAAAATATCTCAACTAATGATTATATTTAGTAAGCATCATGCATTGGATTGGACATTACTTATTGTAGCATCAGATTAATTTTATATTTTTCTAGGACCCACATAACTAATGCTCTGAAGTATGAGTCATCATAATAGAATCTTTCTATCCTGTCACTACTGTTTGTTGAGGCTTCTCTTTCCCTCTTCTTTCTTTTTTAGTTTCATCTCCTTCCTGTGACCAACATACAAAGTCGGAGGTTGAGTTATGAGAAGTGTCACTCAATTCTGAATTGTGCAAGTTTTCTCGGCAACTAGAATGATACTTTTCGGCAAATACCATTCGGTATTATAAACTACAAGAATGATTGTTGTAGATGCAAATACTATAGACACTGTGCTCTAACCTCAAGCTCAAAGGCTAGTTGTGGTTCTTATGACCTCACTCTAAGTACATTCTTAGCTTTTAACTTGCATGGAATGAAAATTTCAGCTATATTTGTTTAGAAATTTAATCTGGTCAACTGGTGGGATATTGCTTGCCTCCTTTTCTTTTTACAAGTACTGTGACCATGTATATTTTCCCATCGTGAATAGACATGAGTAGATTTTACATTGGGTGATTAAACTAATATTCTTTATTTCTATGTCCATTGTTCTAAATGCTATTCATGTCAAATTGAACAAGAGGGTAGATAGCTGCAGAGATCTTTCTTTTGAGAGAATTACAGATCGATGGAATGTAATAGATCAGTTCAGGAAGAGAAAGAAATTAAACTGAAGAAGATGGATCTCTCTGCTAGTTTCTGAATCTTAGAAGTTGTCTAACTTTGCAATTTTTTTAAAAGTGAACTAATCCTATTACCAGACATACAAACTTCGAATAGAGTAGATTTAATATCATTTACCTCCATTTGCTATAGCAGTAACTAAAGATTCTTACTGATATCATCTTGATGGTTTACTTAGGAATTTGTACATGGCAAAGAGAATAGGATTGCAAATACACATGTGGTCCATCTTTCCAATATAAGATCTATTGATCCAATGAATCCAAAGAATTGAAAATACTGTACGATCATGATATACAACCATTGCATCCTGGAGTTATTTTGAAATTTGTTCTGTTTTTTTTTCTTCAGGCCACATGGTTAAGGGTGGAATTATGTAGATTGCTTGAGGAGAAAAGATCTGCCACCCTCAGGTTTGTGTTTGTACACTAAGCTTTTAAATATTTCCTTTAGCTATTAAATTATTGCAACTGCTAGTTTATCCTGAAAATGCAAGAACCTGAAACCATCTAGAGAATGATTTTAGATTTATGTTAAATTAAATATGATCTACTGACACAATCTTAACGAGCCTTCTCATATCTAATTCATCTCAGCACTTAATGTCGAGTCTAAGTTTCTGTTGTTCTTTTTCTGCCATTTTATAGAGCTGAAGAGTTGGAGACTGCATTAATGGAGATGGTGAAGCAAGACAATAGACGACTTTTGAGTGCAAAAGTAATACAAGCTACTCATTTTTTGTTTTGCATTGTTACAATTGTTTAAACTTATATATCATACTTTTTTCTAGGATGTTGTCATTCTCAAGAAGGGCCCCAATATAATGTGCACATGTTCTTGAGGTCATTAATATTGATTGCCTTAAGTAATGCAAAAAACAATTCTAACTGACCATTGCTAAGGCAAGAACCACTTGAGTCACAATGGGCAAGAACCTGGTTGCCTAGGTGCACATTTCATAAAATACTAGAATTTAAACCAACCAAGATATAATAAAAAAATTCATCATTTATGTGACTTTGAAACTTGTTATAGCATTACTAAATCAACTGATTTTTTTGTACTGATCATAAAAGTGCTTAAGTTAGTCGGGATGACTTTAAAAAGTTTTATCTCAATGCAAGCACTGCTTTATCAGAAGGGTCTTTACTGCAGGAATTGATTGTTATCTAGGTGATGACATCTGAGGACAATTGTCGTAGACAACACCCTTTTATTTTACCTTTTGAATTCCCCTGCTCAGTTCTTTCACTTCCACTTTCTCCAATTTCCTGTTTGAGGTATTTTCCTTATCTTTGTCTCTCCCTGCTTTCTTTGAGATAAAGATAATTTTCATGCTTCTTATTTTTCTCTTTCTCCCTCTAGTTATCTCTTAACTCCCTTGTCTCTGAATTGAGTATTTCTATATATCTATATATAACAAAAACCTCATACAACTTTCTTTGCCAAAGCTAAAGCTTTTCCTATAACAGTTTATTTTTATCTTTTAGCTCCTTTTAGACAACAACAAAGAGAAGTTGCATGTTTCTAATGGCAACTAATTCTTATTAATGACAGGTAAACTTCATGAATGAAAAGGATTCATGCTTTTTCTATAATAAGGAACCACCTTTTGCTGGAATGAGCGCACTGACTTCAACGGACATAGTGCTTTAGTGTATTAAAATTGCTAAATTTTCTTGCAGTGATCACATGCAAATTTTTCTTTGACTACTGTCAGACCATAGCATAAAGGATGAAAAAAGGAGTTTATGAAGAAGCATTTTGCCTTAATCTTTTCAAATTTTAGTAGACAATAGATTGACTTTATTCATGTTATTAATTTGTTAAGCTAGAACCTTACCTTTTCCACCAGACAATTGCTTTCAAGAATTTGGTATATACTACTCACCATTTGTCTTAATTTAAATCCTTAACATCTACTAGAATAATATGTTATTAAAACTGTTTTTAGGTTGTGATATTAAAGGTTTTTATGCATGTGCATTGATCTCATATTCCAGTTAATATTCGACTAGTTTGAATATATTAGTTCATATCATATTTAATTTTTTAGTAAATACCATCTTGTTTTAACAGATCTTTGACGAGATTGAATAGTCTTATCTTTTAGACGAACTTCCTTCGTAATAATTCCCTACACTTAGGGTCAAATGCTGTGCATTATGTTCATAAGATGGAAGAGAGAGTACTTTAATCAGTTTTGAAGTGCATGTGAGATTATCAAATACGCTGCAGCATTCTAGTATTTAATAAATAAAAATATCTTTGAAAAATTCCATAATC
This sequence comes from Curcuma longa, assembly GCF_044706935.1. NCBI lineage: Eukaryota > Viridiplantae > Streptophyta > Magnoliopsida > Zingiberales > Zingiberaceae > Curcuma > Curcuma longa. The sequence goes on from NC_133881.1 coordinate 11,609,055, forward strand.
GGGTTTTAAATGGAATGGTTTGTAGTTCTCAAAAAATAACTACATTGTATAATTTCTGCAGACAAGTGGTACCTAATGAAAGGTGCAGCCATACATCCAAGCATTACAGGATTCCAAATTGGACTAATTCTTTGAACATACTGATTATTTCATACAACAAATATCAATATTTTTAAGAATCAAATAATCAGGTCTTGAATGAAATAATTAATATTCTTCAACAACTTCTATATGATAGACTTTCTGCAGATGTGTGATTTCTAATGAAAGGTGCAATCACACATCGCACTAGCAGCATTTATAAAATTGGATTATTGTTTGAACACGTTTTTTTCATTCCATACCAAAGCCTATGCTTCTCTTTGCCAATAATAGGTTGAACAATTGGAGCATGAGATAGCTGAGTTACAGCAGGCTTTAGCAGAGAAGCAGGAACAAGAACGTGCAATGCTTGAGGTGCATCCTGCCTTTGTTCATCTGCATATTGATATATGATGATATCCTTTCACACTATCCATCATAGTTAATTATTTATCATAGAAAAATAATGTACTTTGGTTTTTGAAGATATTGATGCGGGTTGAGCAAGAACAGAAGGTTACAGAAGATGCTCGCCTCTTTGCAGAGCAAGAGGCTGCTGCTCAGAGGCATTCTGCTCATGTCTTGCAGGTTATTCTCATCCTTGATTCATTGTTTTGACCAAGCTTGGATACTCATACCTTGTTCTAACAACTAAGGTTAATATATACAAATGACCTAGAGATGGCTCATGAAGTTGGGAAATGAAAATCCAGCATATGCTAGGGAGTACTGTCTTGTTAAATAAGATGAAGATTTAGATTACAAACTTTGTTAATGTTTGACATTACACTTGAAAGTTGCAGCCCCGATAGCATTGTGGATGACTAATTTAGAAAAATCAAGAATGGCTCAAGTAATTTTCTTTTGTTTAATTATTGTAGGTACAACAAAATTTGCACTCCTATATACTTTCCAACCTCTAAGGTATTAGGCTATTGGTGGATTATATGACTAATCATACTATGGTCATTGTCACTCAGCAGCCACATATTAGTTTTTTTATGTCCTGTCATGTTAATACAGCTCTCAGCTTATCTGTTGAACATTATTTCTGCAATTGTTGACTTACAATATGGACAACAACTAATCTTGGGTGCCTTTAGTTTAACTAATTCTTATCTCGTGATTAAGTTGAGAACACTTAAGCCTTGCTGTGGGCATTAACCTTCTTATTAACTATACCAACTATTTGAATGACAAGTAAATTTCAATTCTTCAGCACTGTTGCCTCTCTTTAGTTACATGCTTATATAATCAATCCTTGTTTAGTAACACAACTTCTAGCTTAGGCTCCATAGATTTGACGGAAACTACTTCCTAGGGAGGAAAACATTTTCAAGGAAAGCAAGTTAGATTGCCTTTTTGTTTGTACGGATTAGGATGAGTGGAAAGATGTTTTTAGTGTTGAACTAAATGGTTATTAACTTGAAAACCCAATTTCCATTGAATTATTCCCTAATCATCTTTCTTGACTGTTATTTATTTCATTCAAGGAATATGTATTACTACTCTATCAAATTCTACAATAAATACATATTTTTAGCATACTCAATAAACCAACCAGACCCACAGATTAGCGGCGCTAATGGGATTGGACAAACATGTCGTGCAGAATGGGTAGGTTGTGCGAACTAGATGAGTTGGATGGGTTGATTGGTCTAAATGAACTGTTTATCTATTATTGTTAGGGATCTTATATCATTACAACGATTTTATTACTTATACCATTCCTACAAACCAAATATAGAAATGAAAATGATCCATCTATTTTGTTTCATGAACCAAAGTAAGGAATAGGCATTCCTAGTTTATTCATCATATTTTTGTCCTTAGAAATAACTATTCTATGTAGAATAACAGTTTGAGCTAGTTCAATTGGCACGGCCTTGGTTTGAGTTGCACAAGTTTTGGGTCAGATCCCACTTCTTGTTGTTCTGTTGGGGTTTATCCCTTCCTTTCTTCTAAGGAACTATCATTTTGTGTTACTAGACCTTTTTTTGCAAAACTTTTCTTGGAAACAATGTTTAGTCAATCTCACAATATTAAGATGACAATTTGAAAATGTTTGCTTACACGCCTTTCTTTGTCCTCCTACGCACCATGTCTAATTATGACTACCAATCATAGTATGCATTTGAATTTCCTTGTACAATTTTTACTATGATCTTGTTTCTCCATTTTGGTATTATAGATGGTGCTTCCCAGTTATCTAATTACCAGAAAAATCTGTGTCATCAAACATTGATTATTGAAGGTGATCTCTGCATCGGGGACTTTTAATCCATTCTTGCTAGATATATGCAGGAAAAATATGAAGAAGCGATGTCTTTACTTGCGCAAATGGAGAACAGGGCTGTAATGGCAGAGACGATGCTGGAAGCTACATTGCAATACCAATCTAGCCAGCTCAAAGCACTGAACTCTCCAAAGTAGGCACAATAAACTAGTGCTTGTTGATTTTACTTTTTTGACCTCTTTGTGGTTAGAGGAGAATCAACTTTTCTGGTTATTGCAATATATGTTTATGTGCCACTAAGGGATGCCTCAAACTATCCTTTTTTAATTTCCTTTAACTTATCCAATTTTTTAAAATATCCTTATTGTGGTTTTCCTTGAGCATTGTCATTCATGTAACAAAAGCATGCTCAAGGTGCTGCTGGCACAAATAAGTACCAGTCCAATAGCTTCTGCTTTGCATCTTATGGTTCCCACAACATGATATTCCTTGTTTTTTTCCCTGATACATCTCTTTTAAGATTAATTTAACTCCACAGACTTTCTTCTCATTTTTCTGATGTCAACATGCAGTACCTTGACGTGAGTTTTGCTATTGTATAGGACACCAAGTTCAGATAATTCATCTGTGCGATCAAGTCAAGACTCATCTCAGGAAATTCCTCCCAGAAAAATAAGCTTGCTTTCTAGGCCATTTGTTCTTGGTTGGCGCGACAAAAATAAGGTAAGCCCTGCACAAGCAAATTCTTCATTTAATTTGCATAGGAACTTTTTGACTTGTTTGCTTAATACATGACTGTTACCTGAAAACAAATTCACTAAATACAAAGCACGGTTCTCCATTAGCAAAGCTTCAAATGTTTAAATGAAACAAGTAGATTTGTTCTCCAATAATTTTATTTTGTGATTTAGTGAAATTCTCCTGGTGAACTTGAATCATTACAGCTTTTCTATGATTTGATGCCATCAATATCACATTAGTTTTTGTCCAAAATATAACATAGATACAAGACAGAGCATATGCAACAAGCTCTAGATTTGGTGCATTCAATGCCACTCTCAACTTCATTGTACTCTTCTTTAAAATTATGTGTGCATCAAATTACCATCCATTGCCACCATAATTCTCCCTTCCCTTGGACATCGTCACCCCATCACTAGCTATGCTTTCTAGTGAAGTGTCACTAGAAATGTAGTGAACTCAAAACATAGAAATAATGCACGACACTAAATGGGAAAACTTCCATCAGCATTCAAATGCCAATGAGACGTCGTTAGGTATGTGCTTGTTGAGTTTCTTTGTTTACTTGATTTTAAAAGATTATACTGTTATGAGAACATACTTTTGATTCAATCCATCTATTACACCACATCCACATCAGATGACTGCCTTAGCTTACTAGAACTGAGCTCCTTTTTCAGTATGTAGTTAAAATTAACTGCAGTAATCGAACAAGGTGAGTCCTCTTATAATTATTCTGTGACATAAAAGCTATATTCTATCCTTCGGCCATAGTTCTTGAATTGTTGTACGTTTTTGTGACCCTGTTGTCTGCTGAATAAGCTTCATAAAGCAAGATTACACATGTATGGCTAGTAAGATCTGTATAGCAAATATATGGCCGTTGCGTAACAGCAAACTGGGGATTCTCGTCCATTCATATCTAATCTCATTGCATTTGGATGATCACATTTCATGAGTACGATCCTTGCATTTATTTTCCAGAGCAAACAGAATAACCCAGAGGAATCCGTTGACGGGGAGCAAAATGTAGAAACTATGAAGAGTGATATGAACGGGCACCAGGAGCTGGAAAAGTAAAACTTTGGATAAGCAGAGGTCTCATCGCTTGTTCCATGGCTGCCATATATGTCGATGCTCCAGCCTTTGGCCACGTCGGGAAGAAATGTTATTGTGAGCTTTTTGTATGCATTTAGGTTGCATAATTCATGGTGTAATCTGTGTAGGGAAATAGTATTAGTTCATCTGTTGATTGCTTGTTATTAATAAAAATTTAAGCCTGGTTAACTTAGCTGTGTCATAGACCTTGGTCATTAATGGCGTGTGCTCAGGGCCGGAAATATAAGCACCTAACGAAGCTTGTTTCCTGGAACTAACTAGGCATGACCTGTTTGAGTACTGAACCAATTTAAAAATATCAACAATTTTATAATTAAAAAAATAGTTTAGCAGTAATGATTTTTTAAAAATTAACTGCTCGGCTCGCTGCAACCCTGCTCGGACGATCCAAGTGCGTCCTTTTTCACACATTTGATTTAGAATTTTAGACTTCATACTGTGTGATAGGAAGAACAAATGTCTAACTGATCCAAAGAATCAACAAGCGTCCTTTTTCGCACATTTGATTTAGGACTTTAGGCTTCATACTGTGTGATAATAAGAGAACAAGAACAACTCTGAGATGTCAACTGATCCAAAGAATCAACAGTGGGATTTTCTAACAATATCAGACTAATTTTATTCTATAAATCGATTGTGGATAGCACAGCATACGCTGTCTCCTGTTCATTTCAACAAATCTGCCGTAAATTTACTAGCAAACAAAAACAAACATCTTCCTGGCTGCAGCCTAATTATCTTATCTCCCGCATCAAGCTGCTAATTCTGTAGCAACGTAGAAGAGAATGCATAGGAGTAAAAGAATATGAATCCACTAGAATGCCATCAATCCCCAGAGCTACCATCTGGGTGGTGATGGGTCGTCGGACCAGACCCTGTCGTAAGAAAGCTCAGCGTCATCACCACATCGGTCATTAAGGGGCGAACTGCGGACTCCTCTTGGAGACACATCGCAGCGACTGCAACAAGTTGATTCAATTCTTTCAAATTAAACTCTCCATCCAGAAGTGGATCGACTAGCTCCGGGTATCGCTTTTGATCTTTGAACATTGGCGTTGCCTGTTGAAGTAACAAGATAGAAATAATAGAAGATTGATTAAGGTCTCTCTATCAGACAGTAATGAGGGGGGCATACCCAAGAGACTAGGTTTTGTTCGTGTGTGGGCTTGGTGGTATCGATGACTCTTCTCCCGGTTACTAGTTCCAGCATGAGCACCCCAAAGCCGTACACATCTGCCTTCACAGATACTTCTCCTGAACTTGTACATTCAGGTCCAGAATAGCCATAAGAACCCATCAACTCACCCATCTGCCCTAATCTTGATAGTCCAAAATCAGAAAGCTTTGGTGAGAAATCTTCGTCGAGCAAGATGTTGGACGATTTGAGATCGCGGTAGATAACCGGCGGATTTGTTTTCTCGTGCAAATATTCTAGACCCTGTGCGGCACCATAAGCTATTTTTATCCTCGCGTGCCAGCTGAGAGGTTGTCGGCTAGATGGAAGGTCTGCCAACCAAAATCTTATGTAAACAAGCAATTCATATTGTTGTTTTTAGAACAATGAATCTTTGTAAGTACCTAGCAAATGTTTATCTAGGGAGCCCAAAGGGATGAACTCGTATACTAAAAGCCTTTGGTCACCATCTGCGCAGTATCCGATCATGTTGACGAGATTTTGATGATGGAGAAGACAAAGCTTTTTAACTTCAGTAAGGAAGTCTTTGTTTAATCCATTCTTGTCTAGTTGCTTAATTGCCACGGTCTAACAAGAAAGAAGGCATTAGACATCTATCCATGTTCATATAATTAGCCATCATACATACAATGAGTTTAACTATGCTTATGATTTTACTTTTCACCTGTCCAGAGTTCTCTAAAGAACCTTTGTAGACTTTACCAAAACCCCCTTCGCCTAGAACATAATCAGGTCGGAAATTTTTGGTTGCTGTGGCTAGCTCGCGAAATGTGAACGTTTTCACTCCATTACTTTCATTGCCAACATCAGTCTGGGCAGGGGCATTGGAGTTTGTATTGGGACGTTGGTGTTCTTTTGTGTGTTATCTGCATATCGATAACAAACATACTTAAAACTTATGTAGCTGAGCTTTTGTGGAGATGGTAATGATAAGGTAATAGATTCAAACTTATAAAGTAGAAAATCATCAACAGTTGTAACCGATAAAATTATTTGTGTTCTTTGATTTATAGGATAGACAAGATAAAGAGAAGCTCACCAAACTCATCCTGTTCTGCATCCGCTGTCACAGGCGGTTCCTTCCTCGAGGCACTCCTCTTGGACGAGAAACAAGGAAAGCAGCTCATGTTTCAGAAGACCGCCCTGGCCGCCTTGCGATTCTCCCCGAGCGCCTCGAATTTCATAGCAAACGTGTAGACTCGCATTTCACCGAACAGGTGGCGTCCCCCACGCGAGCGAGCATCCAGATTCGCATTCGAGCACGCAAGAGCTTCAGGGCATGCAAAGATCCGGTGATGAAAGACCAAGCGCGCGAAGTTTGATGAAAGATTGGATTTTGACGGAGGAAACGAGGAGGACGGGAGTTGGGGGAGGAAGCACTAACCAGAGGGAGGAAGGGAGAGTCCCCGTTTTGGGAGGGGGGCGGCGATCCGTCCGGCGCCTCGAAGGAGAGCCAGACGTGGAGAGGACATATTTGAAGAGCGTGCGTTAAGAGCCAGACGTGGATGCGAGCTTGTGGAGAGCTGGCAATGGCGGTGGATCGCCTCACCTGCGGTTAGATTTCTTCCCGTCATAAAAAATGGGTTATTTATTTATTTTTAAAAAACACCTTCATGCCACTCCTCGTATCATTTTTTAAAATTATTTTGTGAAGTAGAGACTTTGATGTTTTATTTAAATTTTTGATATTAGTCTTTTCCTTCAAATTCTTCTAAAATTTTAAATCCTCTTTGTTAATTTTTAGATTAAAAAAATCCTCAAATGAAAATTTCAACTTATTTAGCAAAGCTGTAAACTAAGTAAGTCTAGTCAAATTTCATACTTTCAACTTTATTTGATAAAGTAATATTAAGTTGAACTTAAAATTGTTGAAATAATTGTTTAAACCTAATTTGATTTTTTTTACGAGTTTGAGTTTGATTTAAATTTAATTTATATCATCAAACTCTCAATTCAAATTTATTTAATTATTTAAAATTTTTATAATTTTAAATTTTTTTGATTAATTATTAATTTAATAATATAAATTTATTTATTCATTTTGAAAGTTTATTTTTTATATATTATATTGATGAGAATTTTATTGGTGAATATAGTTCACGAGTTTTGTTCGTGAATATTATTCATAAATTTTATTGATCGTGAGTATTTTACAATCTTTGTTTATAAATATTAATAAGTTAAGCTCGTATATATATTCAATTTTATTCATTTAATTTAATAAATTATTTAAATTTATTTATTTAATTACAATTCTATCTTTGTTCAATTCTATCTTCCATAGGAAGAAAGTCTTGGGTTTCACATTCAAAGTTATAGGCCTAAGGCCTCTAATAGCCCAGGCTCTCTTGCCGGCTGGATTGGGCCCTGAACTGCAATGGTACTGCTCAACCATTAGTTTGGTAACCTTATTATTTAATGATAAATTTCATATCGGAAACACTACTGTTTCATAATTTTTTCATTAATAATAATAATAATAATAAGTATCATGCCTAAAAAAAATTCTTATAAATATTCTTTAGTTAGGGATCAAACCATGGATCCCTAAGTCACAATTCGAATGTCCTACCGTTGCACCATTGCCTCGGGACGGGTAACCTTATTATTTAAGCATCTAGAAACACTACTGTTTCATAATTTTTTCATATAGGAGGATGAAATAAAAATAAAAATAATAAGTCATGCATAATTTTGATTTTTAAATATTATTTCCTCACACCATCTTTCTTTTCTCCCTTGTGTTCTTTCCTTCGTGTAACTTACTCTCTTGTGGCTGAGAATAGAAAAGGATTTCCACAAATTGCAGACTGAGTGCTCGAGTCGTCAGTGCCATCATGTCACACCAAAAAGCTTCAGATGGCCGCCGGCCAATGCGCTGACTCAAAAGGCCACTACTCCACTCCACTCAACTCCACTCCAGTCCACCAGATAGATAAACTCAAAGATGATTCTCAGTCAGCTGCTGCTTCCACGCCTCCAATTAAAGGGCCCAAATCATATGCCTAAACTCGACAAATGTCAGATGATTATATCTCCACAGTCCTTGTCTGTTCCTTCTTTAAATGCAATGCAGCAATATTTCCAGCTTCCGGAATTAAGGAACAGTCTGAGCATGTGAAGTGGCAAATAATTGAAGCCTTTGTTCTTTGTCATCTTGTTGGCTGCTTCAGGACACAGACTTGCACATCAAAACATGGGCGCCTTGGACCTGCCTGACGATGATAAATGCTGCTTGCTCTTACAGAGTTTCGATGTGATCTGCAAACTTTTGTCTGTTTGTCACGCTGCTTGTGGTTTTATTTGTTTGCTTGCTTGCCTGAATAACTGCAAACCATGGAAGAATCGATCGATATCTGAATATCTTCAGCTGTTCCTGGGAACAAGTCAAAGGCTAAACCCTAATGAAGTGACTCCAAATCTTTCTAAATCTCCATGACTTTAACTACCGGATTTCGCTCTGGCCATGCCGTGGAGGTGTCTCCAACTCTAAGCACAGTAACTCGTTTGGCAGTGAACGTTGAGAGATCGCAGACTTCTCTGTCATTAAGGATCTGGGACTGGGGGAAAAAATCTTATTGAAGATTCAGTAACACTGCTTGCACAATATTGTTGTTTGTCTGCTCCACATCAAAAAACCTTTTTAAAAGATTATGCATATCTAATGAAATCCCAAACATGCACAAGAAACCAAGACATTTGTTTGAGCCAAATGAGAACAGCAAGTTCTGTGTAGTACTAATGCTTTGGTCAATGATCAAACATGAACTCATTTGTTGCCATGATGGCTTTGTAGGGCACTCCAGATATATTATATAGGGCAATGGAAAGATTGGCACAATCTTGTACTGAGGTGGCAGTGGGGCCGATCTTGATGCAGGGAAGAACTAAGTAGGTTTTAGCTAGGGTTGATGGTGATGATACTGACTGACCTTCTGCAAATGGAAAGCTGGTAATTAAGAGAGGCTATTGCACATGCATGAACTTGCATTTGTGCATTAAGGGTTCATGTTTAACCCCCGGGGCATAACTGAATTGGTTACGATGCAGCAGAGTTGCAGAAAAGGACAAGGATTAGAATCCTGGCAAAGTCAGACAATACCCTCCTGTGTCGTAACCAACTGCAGTTTCTCGATTTACTTCCTCACAGATGGTCGTGGGACCGACCGTGTAGGGTAGTTTTTAAAAGAAGTGCATTTGTGAGTTATGATAGTAGATAGAGTAGTAGTATTCAATGAATAGAGAAGAGTTTCACTAGTTTTCAAAAAATATTTCACTTGGCACCTTCGAAATGTTTGAAATTGTATTTTTGTGTCTGTGATTTTAGTTACCGTTTCTTGTTAGTTTTGACGAATCAAGGAGTACTCGGTGGTGGATGATAGTTTTAACCTCACTTAAAAATCATCTCATTCTTCCTTGTGGCCGGGCTCGAACGATGGTAGTTCTAATCGACATCTAAGTGGTTCTAAGCTTGCGGGGTAAATTAACATGAAACAAATATAGTAAGACTTCTTAAACTTTGGAGAGAAAGTAAAAGATTTTAGAAAGTTATATGGGCCAAAGTGATATTTATAATTAATTTCTTCTTTTAAACAAACATTGAATCCATTCACGATCGCACATGTCTCTTTCGATCTCTAGAGATGCTTTTACCTAGTGCGCTAAGGTGAATGCCATGTTGGGTTAGATATCAAGATGCGAATCAATGATAGTTATCAGGCCCAAGCAGCAAATCCTGCTTTTCTTCCCGGGTGATTGGACGAGACATCGAAATGTGACAAAGTTTATCACACACCGTCTTTTTGTTCATCAATGGGACATGAATATGCAACCTCTTCTTCGTCAACAAGATCAGTGCGGCTCCTACTTATCGTAAAAGAGTCTTACTACCAAATTAATTTATCCCAATTCTATTTTTATGAAAGAAAGAGTTCAACCATGCCATGAATGATGGTTTCACATCAAGGTGCGGTGCGGTCTAGCTACAGCTACGTATCGGTGATGCTACGACGAGTACGCCGGTGGGTCAGGTGGTTGAAGGGGGCGGACTTACGACTGAACTCTTCTTGGGAGACCTTACGACTGCTACAGATAGCTCTCAACACTATCTGGCTATCTCTCAAGAGTGAAACTCAATCCCCTCACTACATGCCTGTGAACCAGAGCTAATGATTATAGATCCTCTACCGTAGTAGAATTCACACCAACTTACTCTAGACAAAAAGTTGATAACGATTTGGCGATTTGAATCCATATATGACTTGATTCTATCAATTCCGGAACCCTCCCAAAAGAGATTCCACTTGAGCTATTCTCGTTCTAACGACAGAAGTCAAGCATTCCCCTTAAGGCGGGAAAACACCTTAATCATTTAACTGGGTATGAGAACTCCTCCCAACTAGTAGAAATTCATCCAAGAACGGATTCTTCAACATGTTGTTGATTTGATAAGATCTGCTGCTGATTTCAATAGTAAAGTAAACGGCTACTGACTATTGGAGTAAAGGAAGAGAGTTACGTGACTCCCGACTTAAGAGAGCTCCTGACCCAATTTCCAAGGTAGAATCGCTTTCATCATAGATATAGAGGCATTCTAAGAAGAAAGATTGCTTGAGTTGAATCACTATCTTTTTTCTTTTCAAGAAGTAGAAGATCCACGCGGAAATGGATTTGTTCAATTCCATCCGGCCGGGTTAGAGAAGAATAGAATAATGGAACCTGGGATTAGTAGTTGACTCCATTCCGGGGTTAGCTTTGGAGATGTTGAAGGAAGAAAGTGATGCTATTACAGCTGTTCTCGGAAGAGAAGTAGAACTACAAGATTCTTTTTCCCGGCAAAGTACTAAGAAAAGCAACGCGAGCCTAATATAAAAGTAAATTCTGAGCGAAAATGGAATGATCATCCATGGAGCCAATGTAAAGCCGAGTGCGTTCATTTGGCGCTGTTTAAAATGAAGATCTCGAGTTAGGCGCTTGAGATACGACTTTATCTAAGACCTGTATGGTCTCGGTCTTTCCTTTTATTTGACTCTAGCTCTTGCTCGCGCATTTGGTACTTATGGAGGGACTTGCTTTGCTTGCTTCCTCCCCCTGTGAGAACCGCCTACCGTTTGCGTTGATTTCACGTGCCCTAAAGAAAAAGTATAATGGGAAGATCTGTTCAAATAATAATTTTTTGGTCACGTCGCTGTCGCAGCAACAGGTCGTGAATGGCTATCGGCCATTCACTCTACCATTCGGCCCTTACTATATATTTGGCGTAAATTACAGGAGTCGTCGGCCCTTACTATATGGTAGGGCCGCCATACTATAATAAATTCCCGATATATTAGGGCCGCCTGTATATAATATAAGTTCCCAATATATGGCCCTAAAATGAATATAAAGAAATTATAGCTCTGTTGGTGAAGGAGATAAATAGCCCCTTTGGCCCTGCATTCATAATATAAGTTCTAATCCGCCTGTATATAATATAAGTACCTCTGCTACCCCTGATTAGTCGTAAATAGCCTTTGGGGCTATTTACGACTAATCTTCTATAATAAATTCCCGATATATCCCTAAAAATCAAGTAAATTCCGCCATACTATAATATAAGTTCAAATATATAGTAAGGGCCGCCATACTATAATAAATTCCCAAAGGAGATAAATAGCCCCAAAGGCGTAGACTAATCCGCCTGTATATAATATAAGTTCCTCTGCTACCCCTGTATATATATTGGGCAGATAAATAGCCTTTGGGGCTATTTACGAAAGGAGATAAATAGCCCCTTTGGCGTAAACTAATCCGTCTTACTATAATATAAAGACCTCAGCTATGCTGAGTAGAAGAAATAGCCAAAGGGGCTATTTACGACTAATCCGAATTTCCCTAAAATCAATCTAAATATATAGTTAAGTTCTGTATATAATATAAGTTCCCGATATATCCCTAAAATCAAGTCAACATATAGTTAAGTTCTGTATATAATATAAGTTCAAATATATATACAGGGCCGACGACTATCCGACGTACTTATATTTTTGGCCCGAAGAGTAGTGAAGTCGGTGCCCCCAATATATATACAGGGCCTTTCTTTCCGAACCCCCGAATTGCAGCTGAGCTATAAAGGGCATTTTTCTCTGTGACGAGGTACGAGAGGGGCCCACCTGCGAGCGGCTGATCGGTTGTAGCGAGGCGGTGGGACGAGTAGCTTCCAACACGAGAGGGGCCCACCTGCGAGCGGCTGATCGGTTGTAGCGAGGCGGTGTCTCATACGTGAAGGGTTCAAAACGTCGTTTTCTATAAGCAGACTTTGAGACTATACGAACAAGAACTAGATCACACCCGGCACAAGGAGCGAGACAAGCACCAATGGCACTTTCCTGATTGGAAGTGGAAGAATGGAAGGAAGTTCAAGCACACCTTCAGACGAGACCTTCTCCTAGGCACGAGGCAACTGGACTCTCTTTGATGACCTATTCTACGCATGAACTCTGACTCCCGCTTGAAGAGGCAGTAGGAGATAGATCCATTCCTTCCACTTCGTTAAGATTTGGTCTTTTTGTCTGGCAGAAGTTTATGAACACAGTTCGAATACAAGAGAAGCAACTATACCGGCAGGAACAATGGGATATCTTGCACCTGAGTATGTTTATTCGGGTATTCCCACCGAGAAGACAGATGTTTACAGCTTTGGTGTGGTAGTGTTAGAGGTGGCAACGGGGAGAAGGCCTAAGCATAAACCTCTTCAAGCTTGCCTTCCCGAAGTCTCCGTACAAGCTTTAGTTCTTTCTTTTCTTTGTTCCTTGGGATGTCTTGCCCTAGGGAATATCCTTTATTAGTTAGATTGATCCTATCCTATCTGCTTCTTAGCTTAGTTAGCTTAGTCGAAAGCTAGAGATTGATTGCCTTTCACTCGAAGTAAAGCAAGTTTCCTCGGTCAAGCTTATCCCCCTTTCCCGCATTAAAGAAATGAATAGACGAGGGGTAAGTAGCTTAGCTGGTAAAGAGGTAGACGGAGAGGACTGAGTTTAGGGTTCTTCCCCGGGCATTGGGCACCATCTGAGTGATTCATTCCTCAGCTGGGGGGGAGTAACGACCCCCCGAGCACGTTGAGCGCAGAGCAATCTGTGTTTGCGTGTCTTTGTTCAAGAGCACATTCATCGGTTGATGACGAAAGTCACAATAAGGTGAATACAACTCGAATCTGGACTCCGACTTTTGCAGACGGAAGATAGAGATCTAGTGTTCCTAGACGCCTTCCCTTGTACTGACAAGTTCCGGTACATCAAGGAGAGTGATCCCTAGGGCCGGATAAGTAAACAGATATGTGTAGGGCGCTGATGTTAAAGGGTGGTCCCGCATAAGGGCAGCATAAAATAAATCATGACAGCCTTATTTGGTAATTTTGTTGAAAATCTGCCTCAGGTTTCTTGGCGCCGTGTGTTTGAACACACGGGGCATCTACGGCGGTTCCTGATAAGGATCTCCGTAGCTGTTACGGGTCATCTTACACTGGAAGGAGCGATTTGCTCTCTGGTTGTAGCGCGAAGAGTTACTGCACTGATACGTAAGTCAGGCTTATTATTCGCTTCACTTTACTTGAAGCAGTGTGCTGTGCATTTGCAACAGTACTATGCTGATTCGGAGGTGATAGTAGGGAAGTCTGCTGTCAATGTAAGTCTTAGTAGGGCAGGGATACCAACGATTATTCCAAAACACCATCGTTTTATCATTATGAAAAGAGGTGATAGAGGAAAGAATTTGGTCCGCTTGTACCTCTCGCGGTTTAGTCTCTGTAGGATAGTTCCTCTCGCCAAGCGGGTAAGCAAGGCGACGTTCGAAAGTATTTCAGAGTTTCCACCGAGTATAGCGGGTGTACGCGAATTGTGTGGGCAAATGAAAGAGAGTTTTAAAACCATACAAGAGCTATACATGCCTTGGATTTCTACGATCCCTATGTTTAAGGGGATATCGTGGAAACCGACCTGGAAGAGTGTTCCAAACGATGATAGACAGTTTTGGCGAAAGCCTAAACCCGTCCCTAACATATTTTCGTCATTGAAATATGAGACGGCTAGTTTCGTTTATCGGACTAGGATTTTCATCCGTTTGGAGTCTCTGCATCCCGGAATGTTGTGGTCTCATAGGGTGTTATATCCCTTAGACTATAGTTATAACAGAAGGGTATGTTGGGAAAGCCTAAGCTTTTTCCTTAATTGGGTAGAGCCTTTCTATAGAAAAGACGTTCGGTGTCTCTTCTCAGGCTTTCACATGGTCGCCTTGCCAGTACCCTTTCGGGAGCCGCGTCGTCTGTTCGCCATAGGAAACTATGTGCTGCAGCGATTGCTTTATCCTGTACATAACTGGGCAATGCAGGTCTTATCCCGCATTCCCACTGACGGAACGTTCAATCATGAACGTCCGATCCATCGTCTTCGCCGCTATAACCCTTCTCTCATTCTATCTATAGATTTGAAGGCGGCAACGGATAGATGGCCACTTGAGATCATATCAGCGGTTTTCACCATGATATTTGGTCGTTCGGTGGCGTTATGTGTTGTTGATGGGTGCCTTAGATTGAACTTCTTTCAAGTGTCTAGACCCTTAGTTAAAAGATCTACACTTGTTGCGTTCACTACAGGTCAACCCCTCGGATATTACGGCTCTTGGGCACTCTTCAGTATTTCACACCATTATCTGGTGTGGTTTGCTGCGCTGCTAGTTTATCCTAGGAGTAAGGTACCATTTCGAAAGTATGCTCTTCTCGGCGACGATATTGTAATCGCCGCCATACTAATATAAGTTTCGGTGGCTGAAAAATAGAAGGCTCTGCTCGACATCATGGATGTCCAGACTTCAGTTGATAAATCGATTATTTCGAAGAATGGCTCTATTGAGTTTGCTAAGCGTTTCTGGGTAGATGGGATCCGTGTTGATCTCACCCCGTGCGAAGGCAGTACTTGCATCCGTATCATTTATCGGTCTGTGTCAGTTGGCGGAACGGTATGATCTTTCTAGATCTTCCTTATTCCGGTTGGCTGGTGCAGGTTTCCGAGTCCGCGGGCGAATGCTCTCCAGTACGCTGTCAAGGCGCCCCCCTAACATATTTTAGTCGCGGCTTCGAGTAATAGCGGATAAGTCCCTTTCTTACTCTCGGCTACCTTTGGATCTTTGGTTGGGAAGAGGGAAACCTCTGAACCCATATCTGAAGGGTATCATGGTCGAGAGATCGGTTAAAGCAGAATGGGGGGAATTCTGGTGTACTATTGAGAAGACCTGCAAGGGAACGAATTGCCCAAACATTTTGATAATCTGTTTGGGCTGTAGATTTAATTAGCACCAGCCTAAAGCAAATAGAAAGAAAAAAGAGTTAGTTTTTCATTTGTTTGTTCATTTATTTATTTTGTATATGCAATTATACATAATTATTCGGGATGCTGTGTATAGTTTTGTTGATGATTTCACGCAAGATTATTTGAATGCATTATTGAAAATTAAAGTTGATATTAAAAAAAACAAATTATTTGTGAAAAAATCAGGTTACTTTTTTGAAATTACAATTAATTATATTACTATCTTTTAGAAGTATAACTTATTGGAAACTTAAGTTGGCTTTTTTTGGGAACTAAATTATCTTGTTGGAATTTAAGGTTGATTATTTAGTCTTTGTAGTATATGGTCGACTTCTTTATATTTTTCAGTATAATTTTTTTTTTGAATTGTATATAAGAGGATAGTCTTTAATATAATCAAGTGCTCAAATGCATATCTTTTTACTAAAATTTCTCTTGTTTTTAAATTTCAGGCAATTATTTTTTATTTAATTTGGTTGCTTCCTCCACATTATTTTTTTTAACAAGCTTGGATCGTCAAAACATTTTCTATATTTTAATGGAAATATTTTTAATCTGTCGTCACTGTAAAGAGAGAACGGAGATTCAACCGATACCATACGAGAATTGCTAGAGTACATGAGACATTATGAATTCTGGTAGGATTTTAACATGGATGAGTTAGAGTTTTAGTGGTCTGTTAGAGTAACAGTGCCCTAATATTTTAGGATGATACAAAGACTCTTGGTCTGTGTCAAGGAGACTTGTTGGTGTAGGATGTATCCCAACTTCTTTACGAACATGAAACCATATGCTTATCGTCTCTAAAACTTTTGGACTAAGACCACCAGGATCAGCAAACGTCCAAGGATTAGTTCAACTGTATATACACCCTTTTTTGGGGCCAAGAACCACACATACACTATATTTTCATTTAACTATATATTGCATTAATTGCAATAAGAGAAGGTTTTCAAGTAGGGATTGGATAATAACAAAGGCTTAATTGTACTAGTTTCTTTCTTGTTGCCTTGGCTCATGAGATGCTAATTAGATTTCTCACAAGCTACCCATCACCATCTACTAAGTCTTGGAGGTTAATTATTAAGTCGTCTAATTCCACCAACTTGCAACTAAACTTGGAAGAAGAGGACGAAGAAAAATTGATTATTGGATAGGAGTTTCTTTCAAAGATTTGGCCTTGTCTGATGGGTGTTTGGATGTATATGTACTTTGAGACATGCCCATTCATGTAGTTAATTTTTACCCTCTATTTGAAGGCGTGAAATTTCCCTCGGGGTTGACTCTATTTATTGCTTCTTGGAAATATTAGATGTTGACAAAATTATCAAACTTTAAATGCAAGATTATGACACTCCAATTTATTTTCACATCGATATAACGTCAATGAGTTTCTCTCTATCATGTTATATATATATATATATATAATGAATAGATCCATCATTATTGTACTAATTAATATCATGTTGTTCCTCAGAAGGAACACGTTACAGGGTCAGATTGTAATGTCTTGGTAAGAATCGTTATATCTTCATGAGAACTTGGATGTAATATTAAATATGTAAGAATTCTTACACCATAAGTTGGATAAAAATAATATTATAGGAAATTATTTGTTCAAGATTTGAAATATGAAATCTAAGAACGTTTATTACAAAGCAATGGAGATAGTAGATATAATGATTAAGAGAAGAATTAACATATTACAAAGTTCGACTGTAATGTCTTGGCAAGAATCACTACATCTTTATGATAACTTGAATGTAGTGTTAAATATGCAAGAGTTCTCACACCATAGGTTATATAAAAATAAATATTATAGAAAAATTACTTGTCTAAGATTTAAACATAAAACCTAGGAATGTTGATTGGCAAAATAATGGAGATAGTAAATATAATGATTAAGAGAAGAATTAATATTTTATGTATACAAAAAATAAAATAGGTAGGAGAGAAGAAAGATGATAGAGAATTTAGAATTTAAATTATAGTATACAAGAAGAAGTAAAATAAGAAATGAAGTAGGGTAAATAACTCACTAAAGAATAAAGTAGTAGGAGTAGTTAGAAAGGGGATATAATTATAGCTCTCAAAATAATAATAACAAAAAAAAATATTAATGTAATTATTATATATGCACCTCAAGTAAAATTAGATAGAATCATACATCAAATCTAAATTTCGGGACGACTTAGATGATGTATTAATTTTAATAGGAGAATATCTAAATGAGCATGTAGGAGTAAAAAATGAGAAATATGATAAGATATATACATGAGGGGTTATGAATTTGAAATAAGAAATGAATTAAGAAGGTAAAACTATATTGGATTTTGCAATCACATATGACATTATACCAGCTAATATATTTTCAAAAAAATAAAAAAAATATTTGGTTATATTCAAAAGTGAGAATAATGAGTCACAAATTGACTTTCTTATAGTTAAAAAGAAGGATAGAAAATTTTATAAATATAATAAGGTTATCTCTAGAGAAAACTTAACTATATAACATGACTTAGTAATGTTAGGTATATGTCTCAAATACAATATCAATAGAAGAAAAATGTACATAACTTCTAGGGTGCGTTTGACTTAAGTTATCATATATAACTTTGATTATATGATTATCTGATAATCACACAACCAAGGTTATGGGGTATAAAATATAACATAATATTATTTGGTTTAACTTATTTATTTAGAGAGAATAAAACATAACCAGTTTAACATTTACTATATTACTCTTGATTTAATTTATTTTTAAATTAAATTAAATTAAATTAATAATATTAATAATGATAATAAATTGATAATATATAAAAATAAATATAATATATCTATAATTTTATAATTTAAAATAAATTTATATATTTTTAATAAAATAATTTGTTAAATTAATAAATATAATTTGTTATTTTCTAAAAAAATTTTAAATAAATATATATATTTTAATAAAATAATTTGTTAAATTAGTAAAATAATTCATTAAATTAATAAAATAATTCACTAAATTAATAATTATAATTAATTAATTTTATTTTTTAAAATTTAAAATAAATTTATATATTTTTAATAAAATAATTTAATAAATTAATAAATATAATTTGTTAATTTATTTTTTAAAATTTAAAATATATTATTATATATATATATATATTTAAATTAAAATTTATTGAATTAATTAATTCTATTTCAATTAAGTTTTAAGATACATTTCAATTAACTCAGTTTTAAAATCATAGGATAATTATAAAAAAAATTTGCATTAACCTCCAGAATTATAAAAAAATTTAGGCTACCAAGGTAATCACATTCTTGATTTATAACCCATTTGTTGATGTGACGGGGATGTTGCATTATTTGGGAATCAATCATAACCTGAACTAAATAAACCTTGGACAGATAACCAAGGTTATTAATGATAACTCCCAACTAAACACCCCCTAGAAATAAACGGTGGAAGTTAAAGAATGAGAAATAAAACTAATTTAAGGAGAGGATAGGAGTATAAGTATTAAGAGAAATACATGATAACTCGGATATGATGACATTAAAGTTGAAAATGACGGCCAAGAGTGTACATGGTGAGTCAAAGGAATGTGTTCCACAAAGTAAAAAATCTTGATGGTGGAATGAGAAAGTACATATGAATGTGAAGGAAAAACGAACAACCTATAAGGTATTATATACTTTTAAAAATGAGGAAGATTTAAAAAAGTATATAATAGCTAAGAAAGATGTCAACAAAATAGTGAATAAAGCAAAAAATGAACGTTTTGAAAGGTTATATCAAAAATTATTATAAAAGAAGAGGAAACATACATTTATATAATAGCTAAAGTGAGAGAGAAGAAATAAAAGATCTTATTCAAATAAGTTATATTAAATATGAATGTAATAGAGTCTTAGTAAATGATGAAAAAAATAAAAGAGCGATAGAAGAAATATTTTCATCAACTTTTTAATATAGAGGTTTAGGTGATTAATTTAACTTAGGTAATTTAGTAGGTCAAATGAGTATACAAATTTACATTTTTATCATATAATTCAATCTTCAAAAGTAGAACAAGTTTTAATTATAAATGAATTGCAAAATGAAAAAGTACTTGGATTTAGATGATATTCTAATAGAGCTATGGAAGTGCTTAGGAAAATAAAATATTGAATGACTTACAAAATTATTATATTGAAAACTAAAAAAAGTATTATCAATGGAGGGTAAATATTTTAGTTCCCTTATATAAGAATAAAGGAGACGTATAACATTGTGTAAATTATATGGATATTAAACTAATGAGTTATACAATAAAATTTTAGGAAAGAGTAATATAAAAAAAAACTAAGGAATGAGACAACGATAATAAAAAATTAATTTAGATTTATGTTTAAAAGGTCGACAATAGAAGTCATATTCTCAAACAACTAATTAAAAACTATTGAGAACAGAAATAAAGCTTACATATGATATTTGTCAACCTAGAAAAAAACTTATGATAAAGTTTAAAAGAAAATTATATGAAGAATTCTAGAAAAGAGAGGTATTAACATAATATATATTGAACTAATTAATAATATATATGAGAATGTAATGACAAAAGTGAAAATTTTAAATGTATTAACCGAAGTATTTCCTATAAAGATATGGTTATATCAAAAATCAACTTTTAAGTCTTTATCTTTTTATATTAATCATAGATGAACTCACTAGACGTAGCCAAAATACGGTACTATAGTGCATGTTGTTTGCAGATGATATTGTTTTGATAAATGAGACACATTAAGAAGTGAATGCTAAATCGAATCTTGTCTAGAAATACTAGACGACTTAATAGATTAAAGATAAAATATATAAAACTTAAGTTTAACAATATTAGATATAATGTGATAATTGTTAATATAGGAGATGACGAGTTATTTATAACTGAGAGCTTTAAGTATTTAAGATTATTTTTTTATAAAAAGATGGAAGGATTGAGAGAGATATGTTATATAGAATACAAGAAAGATGGTTAAAATGGAGGAGAACATTAAGTGTTGTTTGTGATCATAAAATACTTCTAAATTTTAAAGATAATGTTTATAAAATAATGGTTAGACCTATTATGTTATATGGGACTGAATGTTAGGCTATGACTCAAGCGTATGAGTAGAAGATGAGAGTTACAGAGATGAGGATATTAAGGTGGATATGCGAATATACTAGGATGGAAAGGATAAGAAATGAATATATTAGAGAGAAAGTCAGAATTGCACCTATTCAGGAAAACTCTAAGAAATACATTTAAGGTGATATGAATATACACTTAGATGATCAATAAATATTTCAGTTTGATGATGTAAAACTATGATAATAAAATTATTTAAATATAAATGATAATATAGTAGGAAATAGATATAAAAGGATTCATACAGTGAACCCACCTAATAAGATAAATTTTATTATTGTTATCGTTATTGTTGTACATTTCAATGATGTAACTCACCCCTTCCTTTCAACCATAAAAAAATTGATCATTTATCTCCATGTCAAATGTCATGAAGAATTTTCAAAAACTCTTTGACTTACTCTCAAACTGATTCACATCGTCTTAGATGAAACAAAAGTTTCACCAAAACATTGAATTCAATGATCTTACGGTAACACGACACCTAGCTCCATTTGTATCTCATGACATTTTTTAAAGTCACTTAGGGGGCGTTTGGTTGGAGCCTTTTCCATTTTCATTTTCTAATTTCCGTGAAGTTGTTGTTTGGTTTACGTTTTCTAATGTCATTTTCTAGAAAATGAAAAGGCATTCTCTTAAAAAACAGAAAACAATGAAATATCGTTTTCTGATCGGAGAAGAGAAATGAGAAGGGAAATGAGAAAATGGGAAAACGCGGCACAGTAACTCCTCCTTGTATCATCGTTCGATTTTTCTCCTGCTGCGTGGAGGCTGGCGGGGAGGCTGGCGGAGGCGGTCGCGAGGCTGGTGGAGGCTGGCGGAGGCTGGCGGAGGCGGGCGCGGAGGCTGGCGGAGGCGGGCGCAGAGGCTGGCGGAGGCGGGCGCGGAGGCTGGCGGAGGCGGCTAGGGGGACAGCGGCGGAGTGCGCGGCGATCTGCTGCTGCTTCCCCTGCTGTGTGGCGAAGCTGCTCGTGATCGTGGCGGTGAAGCTCCCCGCGAGGCTCGTTCGGTGCGCCCTAAGGCACCGCAGTGCGCGGAGCTCGTGGAACAGAGAAGCCAAATGTATTTTTCCATTTTCTTTTCCAGAAAATAGAAAATAGAATACCATACCAAACGCATTTTCTATTTTCTAAAAACTGGATCAGAAAATAGAAAACTAGAAATAGAAAATAGAAAACAGAAAATAGAAAATATTTTCCAAACCAAACGCCCCCTTAGTTTTCTCCATTCTCAGAGATAAATTCATGCAAAAGTACATAAACGAGAGCATGCTTTATCATTTATGGACTCGAATACATAAATGAAGTTTTCGGGAGGTAATTAAGTTGATTACGATGGAACAGAATTGTTGAAATTAAATGAGCAAGGATCGAATCTCAATGAAGCTGAAATAACATCATCCTCTGTCGTGAATAACTATAATTTTTTAATTTATTTTTTCACATATCATCATAAAATTAATCGGGTAAAATTGTTGTTCTGCTGAAGAATACATAAATGAAGAGATGGAAGATTGGATAATGTTGGCTTGCTTTAAGAATGAAGGTGGAACAAAGAATAACGCCGCAGCCACTGTCATCTCAATGAAAAATCATGCTGTCTATATATTTTTGTAGTATTTGAACCCAAATCGATTAGCTATTTATTATGTGAATCTAATGAGATATTATTCCCTTCCTTCCAGATTACTAGTACATGAGAACGGATATCAGATTCAAATGGCTTTATATTTTAAAGAGAGAATTTCTACAGATAATTCTGAATCTTAATACTGGTTTCTGTCTTTAAAGAGGATTGAGTTGAACAGGGAAAAGACAAAGGAAGAGAGTCTCATCTTTATCCCTTTCTCCTCTTGGAAGTTCTCTCTCCTCTCCATCCTTTCTACAATTGTCCAGAAGTCCACACGCATCAAAAAGGGTAGGCGGCCAGCAAGCTCAACGCAAAGAGAAGCTTCACCAACTCCGAGACCCCCATCTCATCTCCTATCCTCCTTCCTTCCTTTAAACTCCTTCGCTCTGCTCGACAGGCCTCTTCTTGCACTCTAGAAGAAGAAAAAAAAGTGTTTTTTTAAAGTCTCCTTCCGTGTTTTCCTTGCACAGTTCTATGTTCTTCGCTACCTTCGCCGCCGGCAGCATGAAGGACGAACCTTTTCAGCGCCACTATCTCCACCACCACCTCCAGCAGCAGCAGCAGCAGCAGCAGCAGAGGAGTCTCTCTGATGAAGTAGACAGCAGCAGGAGTAGCGGCGAGACCAAGAGGATAAAGGTCGACAAGCCCAAAGAGCAGGCAGCGGTGGAGGGGTCGACGATCGAGGTGGCCAAGCGGCCGAGGGGGAGGCCGCCGGGCTCCAAGAATAAGCCTAAGATCCCCGTGGTCATCACGCGCGACGCGGAGCCGTCCTCCGCCATGCGCCCTCACGTCCTCGAGATCCCCTCCGGACACGACGTCGTCGACTCGCTGGCCGCCTTCTCCCGCCGCCGCAACCTCGGCGTCTGCGTCATCTCCGGCACCGGCGTTGTCGCCAACGTGACCCTCCGCCAGCCCCAGCTCAGCGGAGCTGCGTCGGCTGCCACGATCGCTTTCCGCGGCCGCTTCGAGATCCTCTCCATCTCGGCCACGTTCCTACCGCCAGCGATGGCAGCGCTATCGTCCGCCGGAACGGGCGGGGGCCTCTCGATCTCTCTAGCAGGCCCGCAGGGGCAGGTGGTGGGCGGAATCGTGACGGGCCCGCTGGTGGCCGCGGGGACAGTGGTAGTAGTAGCGGCCGCATTCGCCAAGCCGACCTTCCACCATCTCCCGGCGGGAGACGATGCGTCAGTCTCCGTGTCGGTCTCCGGCGACGGCAGCCGAGGCGACATGGAGGAGCGCGAGCAGCAGTTGCACGCCCAGCAGCGCCACCAAGGGCCGGCGGAGGGGGTCTCGGCCGCAATGACATCTGAACCGACCAGCCTCTCGGTCTACAGGAGCCACGCGGCGTCGGACGTGATTTGGGCGCCCATGGCTCGCCCTCCGCAACCTCCCCCATTCTGATGCATAATTGAAGCTTCCAGTTTCCCTGCTTTGTCATCTTCAATTAGATATTATTGTTTCGAGTTCTTACAGTTCCTCTGTTCACATAAATGTCTCCCACTCTAAACCACTACTCTCCAATATTTGCTCTCCGATCGATCGATCAATTAAGAAAACTCCTCGACGTTCTTTTCTGTAAGAGCGCTGCATTAAGTAAGACTCCATCCGAGTCCTCTGTAACCCTGAACGTTGTATGGATACTGAGAAGATTTCCCTACCTTTTTGCTAGCATTTGGTGAGGAGACAAAGAACTGAGTGCATGCTCTAATTGCAATTGATCCAGAGTTGGCAGAGCAGTAGTACAGTAGCAGCAGCAGGGATACCCACGCCATCTATTGCTTGCTGATCTAGATCTCTGCTTGTCTTCTTTCTTCCTCCTGCGCTGCGTCCCTGGCCTGTTTGACCAGCAGGGAGGGTGGTCGCATTAATTGGGCGTGCCGGGCGCCATTCCTATCCATGAGCAAAGTCCAGTCTGATACCCTTGACCTTGCCTTGGCCTGGGGGAGGGAGGGACTGAGTGAGTGGGTGCATGCACTTTTTGACTTGAGTGGCGTACAGAGTCGGGGCTTTAACCTTGGGGAAGAAAGAAGAAAGGTTGGTGCATCAAAAGCAGCATACGCATCATAGTAGTACTATAGCTGGGCAAGAAAAGCAAAATCTGCGTGCAGTTCTTGGCAGTTAGGGGGTTGTACTTTGGCTCTCTGGCTGGGTATTAGGAATGTAAAAGCTTGCGTAAAGAGTTATTAGATGTCGCACGCATTTTCTGATGCCCAGAGATGCTTTCTAGCTAGCTCCATGGCTGAGTCAGACATGGAGGGAGCTTAAGGAGATGATGGCAACAGCAACAGCAATTGCTAGCTAGCAGCAATCAGTAGTGCGAGATGAGACGAGTGAGTGGCTGCAGCTGCTCGATCGATCTCAGCTCAGCTCAGCTCGCCTCACATGTTGGCATGCATGCACTATGCCACCAACAGTGACAGGAGCATCTGGCCTTGCCTTCCTGGAAGCACGAAGGAGGTGGATTCATGTGATGATGGGGCATGGATCTGGTTCCAGAGCTTGGGAGATTGTCACTGTGAGTGAAAGATTTTAACTTTAATTACTTTCATCCTTAGTAACAAACACCTTGATGATTGTTCCATGGTACCCGGTAGGACATTGAGATTGTCATTCAGGCCCCCGGGGCATAGCTGAATTGGTTATGACGTAGTAGAGTTGCAGAAGAGGGTAAAGGTTCGAATCCTAGCGAAACCAGGCAATACCCTCATGCGTCGTGACCAACTGTAGTTTTCCGATTTACCTCCTCACAAATGGTCGTGGGGTTGAGCTAAAGTGGTGGATTCCTTTTTTGCGATTTCAGACATCCACGGTTTGATCCCCGACTACTGCGTATTTATAGAAATTTTCTTTCAAATGGGGATCGTAATTAAATGATGCTGGGTGCCTGGGCTGGCCGCTACGTGTACTTCTCGATTTATCCTTGGTGGTCGATGGAAAATTTTCATGAGATCGAACCGGTCATCCTCAAGAATAGTCAATGAGGCTAATTGAGATTTATCAATTTTTTTTATTAGAAAAATGTCTGCCAAATTTTGTGAAAAAGAAAATCATCTCGAATGAAATATCTCAAAGGGAATATTTAGAATTCTTTAGTTAAAATAATTATCAAATAGAAATAAATGTTTCATTTTGATTTAAAAAGCATTATATTAAGTTAAAAAGAAACTTAGTGTTGCATGATTATTAAATTTTAGGATAAAACTCTTTGATGGTCAGTTATTTTAGAAAAGAAAATTAACCAAAAATAAATAAAAATTACAGCGTAAGCTTGTTGTGAACCTAAAGACAAAATGTGATTAAAAGGAGAGTGTCATTATAGTTGTGAAATGGTTACACAAAACGTGTAGATATCTATTTGCAATGTTGTTTGAGTCCGACCAGAGTTCGACCCCAACAAATGATTGCAAGCGAGCCAAACTTGGACAGGGGTTGTGACTAAACAATTCGGCAGGGGGTGTTAGACAAGTCTATTGAGCTGAACTTCTTACTGGGTGAGTTGATAAATTTGGATGAGATATTAGATTGATTTAATTTGATAGACCTGTCGAGTCGGTTAGTTGAGCCAAGCGCCTAGCAAATTAGGCGGGTCAATCTATTGAGCTAAATGTGCGCTAGCGGCCTGGTCGGACCAGACAAGCCAATGTGTATTTGGTAGAAACTAGAACAACCTGAAGTTGGGTGACAAACAATTTGAATCACTTCCCTCCATTCCATTCCTTATTTTATTCCATGGCACCAACTGCACCCTTATATAAAACTAACACGCATTCCTCTACATTACAAAAACCTGAAATGCCTATCTACTGCTCTCTTTTGGCTGTATTCACAATGACATTTAGGGTTGAATATTCCAGTGAAATTAAATTGATGGAAGTGAATTAATTGAAATTATTTTTAGACAAATCAAACCGATCAAAATTTGCTACTAAAATTGAATCGTCGATTATTTCTTCAATTCCCCAATAGTTAATTGATATGTGGATAGTCGACTGTTAAATTTACAGTGTCTGATTTGTGGATATCAAAGACTGCGTTACTCGACTACTAAATTTACTATCTATTTTATCAGTCTAGTAGTTGATTGATCCTAATGTATCAATCGATTGATCCTAACAAGTTAACTTCATGATTATATGAATTCAAATATTTTTAAGGTTTATTTTATCACAAACTTACATCAACAGTCGACTAACCAGTTCGATTTAATTCAAATTAATCAAATTAAAATTTTAAATTCAGACCGAATCGGATAAATCAAAATAATCAAGATTTTTTCTAAATTTTCAAATTAGATTAATTTGGTTGGTTATTTCAATTTAACTTGGATCGGCATGTCCGTGTCTCAATCAGGAAGAGTTTGTTTCCTTTCGAGTGAAATAAATGGACAAAAGTGAATCTTATGTTTTTGCATTCATGATGAGCAGCAGAAGTTTGTGCATCAATCATATTTTTTAGGTATAAATGAGAACAAGCCCCTTGAGATAAAAGAGTACACATCCTGTACATTTTGTGCTTCATCTTTTTGCAGCATAAAATGTGAACCTTTTCGTGAGGGAATTGCAAGGTACTTTGATTCTTTCTTGTCTGGACTCTGGATATAGAGAAACGACTAACGAGGAGGATCTTTGAAAGCCAAGCTCATTTACTACCTATTAACTTTTATACTCATTAAAGTGGTTCTCATTGATGAATCTCTGGGGAGCTGCAGATTACAGGAAAGATCGCTAGTAAACCTGGTGTTTAATTTCTGTTATCTGAAATGAATGTCATTATTTTCAGATATCCAACTCTTACGATCTGATTAATTCTGAAGATACAAATCCTTTATGGATGCAAAATTTGATCTGGTTCATTGCTGACCACCAAATTACAGTCAAGACGAAGAAATTTCGACTGAACTGAGTGGTTAAAAAGAGGGGTGGGTTCTGGTCGGATTGCAATGGGCAACCACAACCGCGAAGTGGGCGACCTCAATTCCCTGTCGTTCTCCAGCCACATGGCGGTAGCTCCACGACACAACAGCTATCAAGAAAGAAGGCAATAACAACGACCGAATCCAATGGATCAATCAATCCAGGGACAACGACACACGGAATTGGAATTGGAATTGGAGACATAACGGTGGATTGGTGCATGCAGTACTGATTAATTGTCTTAAAGGGATGGCAAAGGCCGTGCACCAACCAATATCCCATTCGCTGAAGTCGAATTCAAATATTTAATTTGAATTGAGCTCTGCCCTACCATGTGTACATCCCTTGGGCTTTAAGCCGCTGGTGCACTTTTCTGCATCCCCACACCGTGTCGGGTGCTCTGCACCTGCACGTTTCCACGCCACTCTCCTCATCGACATTAGCATCCAAGAAGAGTCGGAGAAGGAGGCCACCCGGGCGATGGCATGTGCTAGCTATTCAATGCATCATGCATGCTGTCTTCTATCACACACTATTCGCAGTCACACATTTCCTTGCCCTCCTCCTCTTCTTCGATTGACCTCAGATCGTAAGCTAGAAAAGAACTCTTTTTATTAAAGTTGTCTTCTTTGCCGTCGGAACTCTTAATTTTCTTGTTTATGAAGTATTCTCTTCTATGATTGATATCTGTCGACAACTTTTTATTTTATATAAAAAAAAAGTCAAAGGAAACCTTGTGCGAGTTCATTTTCTGACGTTATTTAGCGTGAAATGGAGTGGTGGGATTAGATTTGGAGGCTTTAATTTCTCTTTGGCATGCTCGGTTTGATGATGACTGCAACATGCAGTGCAGGGTCGTGATCATGAATGAACATGTCAAGCTAACTGTCGGCACACGAACGAGCCAGGTTCTTTCTCCGGTAGGTGATGAAATATATGCTTCATCTGTCACTTCGTGATCATATTGAAAGCCATTTCCAAGCGAACCCACACAAAAGGAAAAAAAGAAAAAAAAATCATAATTCTATATGAATGAGTATTTCAAATTCAATTTTGTAATTAATGATAATAGATAATTTAAAATGGAATGCATCATTTGATTCTCACATTTCATAAGTTGAAGAGGTGGAATAAAGCATTCCATCTCTCGAAAACTAGAACTCGGTAGACAAGATGGCATAACAAACCAAGTGAGTCATGAAAGAAAGATCAAAGATTCAAAACCAAGTGTGTCAGCCAAGCCCAACCAAGAGTTTAGTAGACGTAAGCAAGATAACGCAAGCAAGCAACCAAACTGCATCTCTGGTGTCAATTCCACATGACAAAAAAAAAAAAAAAAACAATGATGCACGTTTAATAATACAATTCAAGGAAAACAAAGTGATAGTAGATCCTTTTAGTATTTGAGAAATCGCTCAAGAACATACATAGTCATTCAAAAACTTATGAATCAGTACTGAGTGAATATTGTCCTCGAGAATGGGTAGCAAACATGCATGACTCATAATCATTGAAGAAATTGCACTTTAGTTGCCTGATATAGATACCGTATCCGAACTACTAGCGAACAGACTTGATTTCACACCACTTCTCACAGCTAATACAGAGCTAGTGTAAACTACCAGGGCAGCTATTACAAGTACCCCGATGTAAACAGATACTGTTGAAGCACAAAGGTAAAGGTACCTGTTGCATTTCAACAGAAATTATAATTTAGCTGCAAAATGTGTGCTAGGAAAGCCTTCAGAAGTGGTAAGATAATATACAAAGCAAACTGATGAGAAAAATAGGTCAATTGATAAACAGGAGTAAGAAACAGAACTCGTGAAACAACACGACAGCCAGAATGCTAGATTTTAGTGTCACCATTTAACAAGGCACCACATACACATCTTTTTAAAGTAATTTCCTAAATCTTGATAACTTATCGGTGTGACAGCAATATGGAAATCAATTTGTTCCAGAAATGAGTAATGTGACAGGTTAAAGCATTCCATACCTTAATGGATAAAACAAACATTTACCAAACTGGATATATGGTGTAAGCATTAATGTTAAATATGAAGAATAAGAAAACAAATTACTGCCACTTTGGGGACACATTATAAGACGCATGTGCCATTTCATTTTCTTTCATCAGTAAAGCTCGAAAAGATCCAACAACTGAAATAAAAAATAATCTAGAGCTTACACAGAACTAATACTGGAACTCACTATCAAGTTTGCACATTCAGTTTCATCAGGTACTAGCTAGTGCTTGCAGATGCAAGCTGCTGGAAGTAGCAGCTGCAAGGATGAGCAAATTAGCTGTGTTCAGAGTTCAGATCTGGGTGTACATGGAGGACTCAATAGGGTGAGATGCAAAGGATGAATTTGCTTGACGAAATCAAGGAGGACAAGGTCATCCGATCTGCTCAGTACAGCTTGAGTTGCGAGTCTGCGACTGAGGGTGACAAAGACCTTGCTGTTAGAAGGGAGGAACAACAAAGGGACAATGTCTGGAAGATTCTGCTCGAATGGAATTGATAAAGGGAAGTGTGGTGTATGAGGACAAGAGGGAGTGCTGCAATTACTATAACAATCTCACACCGTACCATAGACGGATAAAAGAAGACAATGATCAAATGAACAAAAATATTGCACTGATACCACGTACAAACTGTGCAAAAGTAATAACTGAAAGGAAACATAACCAGGCCAGAAATCATGAAAGCAAATATCATGGTAGATTGGGTTACAATCGAGGAAAATTAAACAGGATATTGGGCATAATCATTTTTCCATAACATACTAGTCCTAAATACTTATTTGGTGAAAAGTAATGTGTAATAAAAGGAAGAAAAAAAAAATCTGAATCATCAGTTAAGAAACCTTAGCCGACCCCACTTAGTGGGATAAGGCTTGGTTGTTGTTGGTTGTTGTTGTTATCAGTTAAGAAACCTATTTAAGCTGAAGTAAAATGAAGTATCAGTGTAAAACTTACTTTGGTGAGAAGACACTCCAAACAAACAGATGGTTTCTCATAAGCAGCAATATGATAGTGAAAGCAACTAAAACCACCGAATTTAAGACCAAGGGAAGCAGACAAGGAAATCCAATCATCAAATGTAATGTATCCAATCCTGGGTGATTTGGTAAAAGATCATTCATATCCTTTACAGAAATATAGATTAGCATGCTCAGGAATGCTAACAAAGGTGCTGCGTAGGTGATCATGAACATCAGTATGCCAGAAAGAACAGTGGAATGATTTGAAATGCCCTATAGAAAAAGAAAACACAGCAAATAGCAAAAATAAGATGAAATAAGTGGTAACGTCAGGGTGAACTAGTCTTTCATATATGAACTGCAAGGTAAAGAAATTTACAATAAATGCCCCAGCAACGTCAATAGTAGCCAGGCTGTTACTGTTTCCCAGACCAAAATGACCTGTCATTCCTAAAAAATACATTGCAGCAACCTGCTAATTGCAAAACATTGGTGCGTCATCAGATAAGGATCACTGAATCATATATACGAAATGCAAGTACCACATCCTAGTCCTTAGGATATTAAGTAGGGTGATTTTCAAAATGCCCACCAATGTTTACTATCTTTTAAAAAAGCTCCCCCTAAGATTTAATTGACGTCAAAAGGCCCCCTAAGGTTTTCACTTTGTTGTTAAAACGCCCTCTCTCCATTAACAAATGAATGATTTAGATGGTAATTTTGAAGCATAAAATAGGTATTTTTTGGTGTTATATAAGGGGTATCTTGATAGCAAAAATGGAAACTTTAGGGGGCATTTTGACATTAATCAAACTTTGGGGGGCATTTTTAAAAAAACTAATAAATGTTGGGGGACATTTTGAAAATCATCATGCACAACAACAGAATAGATTAATCATATGAAAGATATATTCTGCAACTTCACAAGCAAATAACAATATAGGCGTGACAACTGAACAAGCCTATAAAGCTGAGACACTTGCAAAAAGATTGTTTAACAAGTCACTGCTACAATCTACTGAGACATTCTTCCTGTAACGATCTCTTTATTGTCATTAGTAAAATCAGTAAATTGTGTTAGCTCCTACTTGCACATATTTGTATCACCAACAAGGATGAGTCAACAACGTGTCAATGATTGATAAAGATCCATTAGCAATTTAACAAGTGTGATACTTGTTGACCATTAAAAAGCCAAGAGGTATTGAAGATTTTCAAAATTTACACTTGTTTAGTATGGAAGTTCATAATTGTTTACTAAATGCTAGATCACACAAGCTTTTGAATGACTTATGGAGAAGAGAACGAGGAAGCAATTAAATATTCCTTTCATTGATCATCTCCATTTCTTTCATCTCATCTATATTTTGTTTGCTTGACACTTTTTTCTCTCTTTCGGGTTGCCACTGCCTGTCACACTTCCTGGCCTATCCAATCTCCAACCACATTTTGAAAGACTGTTGATCATTTCAAGCTTAAAATTGAACAGGTTACAGCAACAATGGAGTCAGTTTGTCAAGATTAAGTTATTCACACTTCACCATAGACCAATTTAACTTGGATTGGATCTAGTTGACACCAGTATAACCACCTATACTTGCAAAAATATCACTGATTTTTAATCACAGATTTAAACCATTAAAGAACTTTGGCATAAGATTGTTGTCACAACTCATCGCTCTAGTGAGCTACTTTGATGTGCAGAACATAAATATGGATGAGGAACCCACTACTGAATAATGAAAGTAATAAGTGAGAAGCTGCAAATCAACAGGTCATTAAATATTATAGAACTCTTTTACCACTTGTAAGTATAAAGGTTATTTTCTGCAAGTCTCAACTCCTCAAATAGTCTGCTATGCATTGAATCAGGTATGTTGCACAAGGAAATTAAATTGCTACTAAATAAAAAATTTTACAACGTAAGAAACCATCTAGGATGTCTCTTTCAAATGACAAAAAAATAATAATAATAATAATAATGCCTACAAAGGATCCATCAATTATGTAGAATCTCCAAAAGATAATTTATCCTTTACAAGTTATATGACAGAATGCAGTTTCCATTTTGATTTAGCAACCAATTTTTCATTCATCTAAAATAAAAAGAAACAATACTTTCTCTTATTGTGCAAAAGGGGAACCGTCCTCATTATGCTTCAAATCAAGTTTTTTTCACATATAGATAAGTGGGAAACCAAAAAATATTAAAATATTGCTGAGCATTTAAAAAGACTACTAACTAATATTGCCATGACATCAAACATCAAGTAACATAGGTAGTAGGAACAATAAAATCTACAAGTGAATAAATTCTAAACCATGTAGATGACAAAATATCAACCGTCAAGTGACACATGTACTATAAATACAGAAGTTAACTAATTCTGTGTGCCAGAAAATACATCTGGTGAAAACTGACCTCAACCCACTGCCGGTGTTTAGTTCTATATGACGAGAAATAGATAATGCTGGCCATTTGTTGTAAATAAACTATCAGCACTGGTATATCATTTATTCGCTGCTGCAGAAGCAGTTGTAACAAACACCAAAAAACAGTGCATGTGGTTCCAATCAGGTATGTGCAATCTCTAACTCCCAGCAGAAAACTAGAACTTTGCATATCATTACTCTGTGAACTTGATTTCAATCCAGTTATAACACTACGCACTTCATGATCAACAGGAAGAACCCATGGAGATACTAATACAGTAAAGAGTATCACAGTTCCAACACAAATATAGATGATTTGAGCTACCGAATTGACACTAGAATATGTTGGTCCTATAATATTGCTCTGACTATCAATTATGTGTAGTAAAACAAGAAATCCACATATGAAATAGCTAATCCAAACAATGTAAATTAAGTATATCCTTCGTCGCACAAGTGAAAAGGCAAATGAACCAAGCACCATGAGACCAAGTAATGTGATTATTTGAAAAGCCTTAATATAGAAATCACCAGTTTGGATCAGCAACTTTGATATATCAGGAAGATGAGCCCAGTTAACACCACCTTGATGCCATCCTCTTAATACTCTTCCCAAAATGAGAATAACAAGTATCAAAGATGCTTGATAATGTTCCTGCAGTTGTTTTGATTGAGATGATTTGTCATTGGTAGAGGGACCGCTTTCATCCTTTGACACTGACTTGCAAAGAGTATGGTTGTTTTCATGCTTGTTTCTTTTCATGAAGTATGATGCAGGTGTTTTTAGAGAGGATCTGATAACTGATAAGAGAAATATCAAAAAGAGTGTGGATGTCAAGAAATGCCAGGTATATTGCTCTTCCTCCACCATGGAACTTGCACCAAGGCTAAGAACATGGATTAATATTCCAATAAGAGTAAAAGATTCATCCACATGCCACACTTGATTCAATTCTTTTGACATAGAGAAATGCTTCCTCTCTATAACGAAGACTTCTTTGAATAACTTAAAAACGATGTTCAGTTGTAGAATACATGAGATAAGCATTATAGCAATACCAGACAGAAGCAAGTTGATGGGTTTCTGCAAAACCATCAGATTTCTAGTTAGTAATCTTCACCCTCAATGAACAAAAACTTATTTGAGCAAACAGATATTGTCCCAGTCCTATAATGTCATCCATGACTGATCAAACAGATATGCAACAACTTATCAACACTGCCAATATCTGACAATAAGCACACAGACACACACAAGAATATTGAACACAACCAAATCAGGCTAATGGATCTTACTAACAGAAGGACATGAAAATTACATCAGTAGCTCTGTGAGACAACCACTCACTCGCATTTCCTAGAAATTCATAATATGAACTGACAACAAGGCCAAGATCATCATTTGAATTTGATCTGCAAATGTAGAGAAAATTAACTAGCATAAATACTTAGAAACGATGTCAAGAACATATGTATCTGTAAATATATACACAAGATGTAAACTTCCAATTACGTTACACCAGAAGTTTGACGGAGTAACCACATATTATGAGCCGATGTAGCTTTGGAAAACAAGTAACCTAGTTTTTCCTTTGTGCTGTCAACATTTTGATTAGCTAGCAAACCAATGTCACCACCAATGCAAGTCAAATTGCCACAAAGTAAGCCCGGTGAATGTGCTTGCAATAATCTTAACATCTGCCAGGAATTCAACTGTAAGGCTCGAAGCCTTTGCTCATCTATTAAAAAAAATAGATCAACAAATTATCTTTATTGAAATGCATAATAAGAAACACAATTGTCTTATAACATTTGCAAATTCATAAATATGTCAAAACACTCATCATATTTCCAAAGCTCTTCTTGTTGCAATATGGCGCTTACTAAGATTCTCACTTAACCATATTAATTTAAAGAGTACATAACAGTGACCAGCATCAACGGGTGGCAAAGACAAGGTTCCCCACCACCCAAGAATGCTATAGTATGTGGAATCCTACTAATTTCTCTCTACTTAATTATAAAAAATTATTGTATATTTCTTTTGTGGCATGACAAAGATAATTTGTAATTAACTATTGATTATCGATTATATTAACATTTATGTTGAATGATTGGGATCCAATAATCATGAGCTATGAAGAATGTTGTAGTTGATTGGCTAACCACTTATCTCAAATCCTTGAGTTACTAAGAAAGATATCAATATATAATAAATCACTGCACCTGTCCATGTGGAACTAATGTACGTGGATCATCCTATTAATGGTTCATATCACTTGTTCTGACTAACACAAAACATGATATAAAAACATGGCCTGACATGTATCAACCCTTATTGCATGTTAATATGAAATGGTAATAATACTGTATGGATTTAGGTTGTTACTGCAGACTGTATTGAAGTAGTACCTTAAATTTTGACTGCATCTGCAAGTGTTCTATATATTACAAAGTTAAAAAACAAAGGAACAAATGTTTATGCATGATGATAAATCCTATGAAATTTTCAACAAAAATTATTGTATGAGGAGACTTCCAAATGCCAAACTAGTAGGATTACTTTTCATAAGCAGGAATTCTAGATAACTAAAAGATTATAAGAAAATTACAACAGATTCACTAGAAATGTCACTGAAAATATAATATTAACAACATTTCCTCCATTTTCATTTACGCTTACAAAGAAAAATTAAGTAGGAGTTCAAATCCATACATGATTTGCAAAATACCCAGACTATAATAAGTTGATAACTAATAAGTCAAAACTCAGCAGGGTAAATGCTGGCTATTTCGATTATTCTAAAATATTGAGGACTAAACAATGGGACCAACAAACCTGTCAATGAATCAAGCATCTCCCTCAAGATGACTCCTATATTGTTATTTGGAATGGGCACACCAAAAAGAAGAGCTAGAGTTGGAGCAATATCTACCTGTTTAGTAGAGACAATGTTGCATGACAGGAAATAAAGCTAATCTGGATCCAAAGATATCAAAATTATATAGGGATACAGCTAAGAAGGTGCGTTTTATGCTCATATATTACTTCTAATGATCCAATTTACCTGCATTGATAGGGATGGCAAAGACTGATACATGACATTTTCGAATTTTATCAATAAAAAACAGAAAACATAACGAA
Organism: Curcuma longa; assembly: GCF_044706935.1. NCBI lineage: Eukaryota > Viridiplantae > Streptophyta > Magnoliopsida > Zingiberales > Zingiberaceae > Curcuma > Curcuma longa. The sequence continues at coordinate 11,645,043 of NC_133881.1, forward strand.
ATCATAAGTATGTAACAATACAGAGACGTGATGCCTAGTGCTTCCATAGCTATCATCTTTTATACAATTAGGATCCTAAAGATGTGTATGTCAACAAAGCAACCATTGGCTATTATTTTAAACATGAAAGAGTTAAATATCATCTACTGACAAAAATCAAGCAAGTCATAGCAACTACTTTTTAACCATGAATTGAACCAATAATGAGCTATAAGTTCCACTTATTGGCGATTGATTGGAAAGGTAAATGGCTAACAGCAAGGTACGAATCTAACAGGTATTACATCTGCAATTTTTTTCTGAATTGAGAATTACACTTATGTTTCAATGCCAGTAGCATGTTTGTACTTGTTTCCCTTGTGACTAACCAACAGAGGGGTACTCAGAGCCCCCAATAAGCATGATGCTTCAAGATCAGAAACAAAAGAAAATCAAACATATAAGAGAATTACATAAACCCTCAACCCTAAAGATATTAGCATGGTTTAAAATCTCGAGTCGTATCAGAATTTTGATTTATAACCTGAATGATACGATTTTGGTACCGTATCGTGTCATGCCGATATGGTTTCGGTATTTTTTAAATATAAAATATATTAATTAAAAATAAAATATTTGACATAAGCATTTAAAAATATAAAAATATAAATTTAAAAAAAGGAAAAAACGGAATCGTTAAATAAAATTTTATTATATATTTTTTAAATTAAAATAAATAAATATATAGATAATGAGATAATTTTATTAGAGTTTAATTAAGCTTATTAGATTACCTCTATGATAGCTAGGAGTTGATTTAGTTTATTAACATAAGTTTTAATTAAAAAAATCCAGCCCTCGTGTCTTGCAACGCCCTACGACACAGGGTTGCGTGACCCCTCCGTCACGACCGTGGGGTCGCACGGCCCCTCTGTCGCAGCTGACATGATCCGCTGTGGCCATAGGCCTCGTGTCAAGCGTACCAGTGACGGTCGGCGGGTGGAACAAAATGTTTCACCTGTTTCGTCCAGTGAACACAAACATAGCAATAGAAGACTAGAGGGAACCTGAGAAGCAGACTTGTGCACATTGAAAGCACTATATGAATTCTCAATAGAGGGACCAATGAAAAGAGCTAGTGAATCAGTTTCTTCATATGATGATCCTCCATGGTTTCCACCAGTAGTCATTCCATGGTCACTGACAACTACCTAACAAGAAAGAAAGAGAAAAAGATTAGCAAAAGTCATCAATTACTATGGAGAAAAAAGAGGAAAATTAAAATATTGACAAACTTATAAGCTACTCATAGAAAACACAATAGCTGTTTGTAATCATTTAGTATGGATCCCATAGACGAAGCATCTGAAATACAATTGTTGTTTGTAATCATTTAGTATGAATCCCATAGACGAAGCATCTGAAATACAGTTGTAGTTATCAGAAATAGGCTTTGGCACTCAGGAAAGTTGTAATGACTGGGATTATGAGCTACGACGGGATATTCTCTATGTAAGTTAACCAAAATTGCAATAACTGGTATTACGAAATACTATGGCTTTCTATGTAAGGCCATGAGGGTGGATGCTGCCAAAAAAGCTATTGTACAAGTTCACCTATTGAATTTTCTAACATGCATTATATTGGAAAACAATCCATATAGCCACAAGCACCCCATCCCCACTCCCCACCCCCCTCGACACACACACATATTCACTATAGTTTCAATTTGCAATAGCCTCATTCGGGCAAATTGACAAAGTTTAGTTTATCACAACTTAATGCATTCAGCATAGACTTAACTTAAAAAAAAAACTAATGCAATTTATATTTAATTAAACAAAAATTGTGAAAAAGATAGTAAAAGAAAGAGATTCTTTTTGCTGAAGATGGCATGACAAAATGTAAGGGAATGGTGATAGTGTAAAAGATTGGCATGACAAGCATACACTAAAAAAAAAAATCAAGCTTAGTAGGAGAAGTATCTAAAATCACAACATTATCCATGTTATGGAAATACAAGATAGAACTAACAAACCAATAATGTGTCTGCAGCATTGTTGTGCTGATGCAGAATAGTGTGCGTATGAATCATCTTAATGACATCATCCATCTCCTTCAACTTTGGGGCCATCAATATACTGAAATTGAAAGACTATTTTAAAACAAAAGCCAAGCTTGAAGCAATTTCATACGAACACAATGATGAAAATAATAGTTTTAGCACATACCTACATCGTCCACCGATGTGGCCAACATGGTCCAAGCCAAGGTAATGAAGAATCTACAAAAAACATCAAAAATAAGAACCTGTGCTAATAGTTATAATAAACCTTTGGTCACAACCAATACCATTAGATGAATCTAACTATCTACCTTGTCAGTATTCATCAATCATGCAAATACATAGGTTTGTTAAAGTAATCTGATACTGTTGCCACAACATATTTAACACATATAATAAATGCATACTTTCAAGCTACCCAACACAAAGCATAATCTCAGAAGTCTATCTCAGTTGAAGCCAAAAATGATGATGTCAAATGAACAACTTTAAAAACATGCAACACAATCCCTTGGATTGGCAATTCTTTGTTGTCTTTAATGTCAGACTCATATGATAATTCTCAGTTGAGCCCCTACATATGTCATTCCATGCATCATCATCAGCAACTGAGCCCCTGCATGTGAGTCATTCTGCGCATCATTGTTGCTAGTTGAGTCTTTGCACAAGATAATTTTGTGCATCATCATTTCTGATTAGCCTCTGCATGAGATCATTCCATGCGGCATCTTTGGTCGAGCCTCCGTGCAAGCGAGATAATTTTGCACATCATCTGCCTGTGTCACTATGCGGAATTTATCTTTGCTCTCTCCATGTGCATCATTCTGCATATATTTCAAGACAAATTTTACCTCTTCTCTCTGCATGCGTTATTCTGCAAAAATTTCAAGATAGATACATTCTCTTCTCTCAGTATGCATCATTCCACAATTTCTCAACTTCATTGTAGAATTATCTCCACATATATCTGAACTTCTCAAGTCTCTTGCCCAAATTAGTATCGTTGGTTGTATCAGTTAAATATAGTTATAACAAGCTAATTTCTATAGTATATTTGAATCAACTTGAGGAGAGTAGTGTTATAGAGTATTATGTATATATTTAATTGGCAAAGGTTTATTGTAATATTCTTATTTATCAACAATATGTATATAAAGATAGATGGTGCTACCTAGGGTTTCTTCAGAAGGAGGAATACTTATTTCTTCCTTTAACAAAATTAAAAGAAACAAAAAATTAAATCATTGGGAAGTAGAGTTACCACAAGAGAAGTTAATCAAATACAAGTGGCTCCACTTGACATTAGTAAACTCTAGCAGATAATAGTAAACTAAATGGTTAACTTTCTCTCTCTCTCTCTCTCTCTCTCTCTCTCTCTCTTTTTGTTCTTGTGCAGTAAGAAAACTTAACATTGCCAATTTTGATTTATCTACAAGGAAAGAACTAAAAGGAAAAGAAGAAGTGAACAATAATATTAACATAATGACGAGAGATATGCAATGATAATATAAAAAGAAAATGTGAGAGAGCAGATTTATAAGTGATCATGGAATCTGCTAATAAGAACTCCTTTCGCTGAATGCAATGAGGTTTCAGTTGCTTTGGCAATCTATCAGAATCATAGGTTGGCTGAAAGTGATACCTGCTCTCTTCATTTTCTTGAACATATACAAACAACAGTGGAAGTTTCATGCACATACCCATCCTAAGGTAAAGGCCCATGTTAACCAAATTCACTGATCCATATTTTTCAATTTGATGTTAGCTTACCCAAATTCAACAATCTATATTTTTTGGATTTCTCAATCAAATTCACAACCTGGTCTCATCAAACTCCTAAATCAACTTCTTTCATCCGAGCAAGCAATCCTGATTCAACAATGGATTCTACAGTCTACCAATTTCATTAAAAACAGACCAGCAGACAGGATTCAACCAGACAAATCAGAAATCAGGAATCAATCCAAACTAGGATTGGCATTTAAAAGTGGATATGGTAAAAGTTTATGAAATTAGAAGATAAATAAGAATCAGCAGAACTGTCAGTTCAAATTAAGTTTATTTTTCTCACAGTAGAAATTGACATATTGCAACTATAAGGATAAATAGGTTTTTAAGCTACCAAACTATTATAAGCATCAAAGAATTCCACTATAATATACAAGATATACCAGTAATGGACTAAAAGAAACTATGCCAGACCAGGAGATTCCAATCTTCAGCAGCCAGTTCAACATCTAGATGACGAGAAACATTGAAATCAACTTGAATTGTATCTTTCACCTAACCGGAAACAAATGCACAAATGATTTTGACTTTCCATCAACAGGTAATCAGGCACTATGTTGGAAAATAATCAATAATTATACGAAAATCTAATACCAAAATAGACCAAATAATCATAACAAGAAAATAAACACTGTTTAAAGCAATGATAGATCACAAATGCAGCCTCTTATATCCTTTTCAGGTTATCCGTAAAATTAAATGAGCAAAAACATGAGTTGCATATTCCACTATGCAAGAATCTAAAGTGTATTGTCCTAGGCTTACACTAATTGGGATAATATTTTAAATATCTATAAGGAACTCACTCCAGAAGAAAATATATCTATATTAAAGAAACTTTAGCATCTCAAACTCCTAGGCAATCTTGTGTGTTGAGGTTGTCCTTTTCTTTCTTCTTTATCTATGAACAATAGGGAAATGAAGAAACTAAGATAAACTGATGCTATGATATTACAGATAAATAACGATATTGTTTTACTGAATGAATGAATCTTGTGCAAGAGCTACAACATAGCCAAATGACAATAATATTTTAAGTAAAAAAGTTAACGGTGACAAGTCCCCAGCCGTAATGGCATACTAAGAACCATTCTATATTGAATAAGATATCACATTTAAAATTGCAATGTTCTGAATAGATCTCATTTTTGCAGACAAATAATCTTGGAAGTTTGCTGATTGTCCATCCAAAACCAATTAGTCAAAAAAAAAGGAATCTTGTTTCATCAACTCACGTTTCAAAAACAAAAACCTTGTAAAACGGCACATCATCTGTGTGGCCTAGGGATTCATAATTATGTATTATGGTATAATGCACACATCAAAAACATTACGCATTTATGATGGTACTTGGGACTGTGCAAAAGTATATCAAATAATCTAAAATGTAAATGAAATAATATGCACAAGTAATTGATTGAAATGCTTAAGTGCTCTGGCTATTTATTGTAGATGCTTCTAGTAATAATGCTAGCATTGTGCTACATCAGTCATGTCCCATGCGAATGCCACTGTTGTTTTGATAAAAGATGGATAAATATAGAACTCATGCTATCTTGGCATGTACAATGGAACTTGAGAGGCTAAAAACATGATACGAATACCATTAAAAATTTGGGGAAGGATCTGAATCATCATCATTCAAGTTGTGTTATCCCAGCTATTAGGGGGTGGCTACATGGATTATCACTCCAAACTTTATGCACAGTTCTATCACCAACAATATTCACATCAGTTGAACCACATTTTTATTACATCAACTAGAATTTTCTATAGTCTTTCTCTACCCCTCACTCAATCGAAACTACTTGCAAATTATCAAACTATTATATCCTTTGGACACATTTGTACATGTTAATACCATCTCAACCTATTTTATTCCATCTTACCATCAATTAAAACTAAACTTAATTGCTCTTCGATAGTAGTATTTGAATTCATCTTTCTAAAATCCTCATGTACTATTTTAACATTCTCATTTCTGCTATATTAATTTTGTGTATGCATAGTTTTCTAATTGTTCAATTCATTGATAGGTAGAATGTGAAGGATCATACCACAGATATACATTTTTTATCCTAAAAGGGACAAACAGTGACATCGACAAACATATGCAGAGCTCCTTTACCATTCAACTGCCAAATCATAATGTTATTGACTATATTTTCATCAATATCTCCATGTTGAAGAATAGATCCAAGATATACAAAGTTCTCACACAAATTTTATATCAATTCATCTTAATTACTTTCTCAATTTTTTCTTATTTATTAAACTACATTATATCACTTCTCGTACTTATTTCAAATCACAGGAGAAATGGTACAAACAGACCTCAAGTATATACCTATGCGGAACATAGTGTGTAAGAATCAGCATGGTATAAAGATTTAAAATTGTTGTACATGAAATGTACAAGTGATGGTAGACTTACAAAAAAGCTGCTCACTCCATCTTGTCTTATAAATAATTTAGGGAAAAGTTTAATCCATGTTTCATCCCCAAGCATCACTAGGTTCCATCCAATACGCTTGAATTGGTCTGCTAGAAAGATTAAGATTAATCCTCAATATAGAAAATCTCCACCACACGTTGTCAAGGCAAACTGGAAATGCATCTGACGAACCAAGAAGATTATCATCCAATAGAGCTTGAGTATTAAAGTTAAATGCCACATCCAAAAAACCTCCAACTGCGCCAGAAACCATAGCCTGTAAGCAATAGATAAATGAGACATACAGGAATAGAAAATACTTTAAAATTTTAAATGTACCTTTAACCTAGGCATGGTAACTGTAGGAGGTTCAGCTTTAGCATGATAAGCTCTAGCTTTTCCAGCTGACAACAAAGATTGAGTATATGGCATAGCCTCCGTCATGGTCTTGGCTGGAGGCTTGTTATCTCTTCCCAGAACAAATTCAGCAGGCAGTCCATCAATAACCTAAACTAACAGATGCATGAAAAACAACAAAATCCCCCATGACATTAGGAGCATTTTTAGTAGAGAGAAGAATGTGTTTACAAGGGTCATACCATTAATACAAGACGATTATATGATGGAGGCACCTTAGATAGTTCCTGTGCCAAAAATGCATAAATATAATGTTATTAACATGAAATTCTTCAGGATTATTCTAGAAATCTAAAGATTGTATGATTTGACTGCCCTTAATATGACATTTAAGGGGAAGAAATGCCACCTAACAAAATAATCATATTGTGAGGATAAGATTGTCTTATTGTGATTAAAAGAGAACAATTGGCACCCAACATATAGCATAAAACTTGAGAGCATAATACTCCAAGTGGCATTAAGCATATATTATTTCTATGACTGTTGGGCTGTCACAGGGTGCAACACAACTCGAGCCAAACTGTCATAGGCCCAGGAGCAGCCCATTGACACACTTATCTTGAGTTGTTTTTATGATAAAAATTCAACAAGTTCAAAGATAGAATTTTTTTTTGCATTGTACAGGGTGAAAGTGAAAATTGAGCATGAAATGCTACCTTTAATAGAATTTTATTTTTGAAAAAAAAGGCTTGAGTAACTAAATGTGTGATAAAGATAATAAAAACTAACTGGTTCAACCACTCCTAGGTAGATATTTCCATCATCATAGAGTTGTATTAGCCAACCAAATCAAATCAGCAAGCTAAACGTGAGTACAAAAACTAACCTTGTAGAAGGATCTCAGCTTCTCCGGAGGTAGCTCGCTGTCCTCAGCGTCCAACACTGGTTCACATGTTGGCATTCGATAGCTCTCGGGACCGCTAAAATAACGACACCCCCAGATTGAATTATATTTCTCTTTCTCGATTAGTAACACAGAAGAACGAACAAAACCAAACCTGAAGCCCTGGAGTGTCGGTTTAACGGGGAAGAAACCTATCATGAAGAACGAGAGACCGAGGATCTGAAGCAGGACGGAGGCGATCGTCCAAGAAGCGAGCTTTCCGCATGTTAGTCCGGAAGCCATGGTGCTAGGGTCCCTGCAGACGGGAAGAACGGGGTAAAAAAGTCGGGAGGCGCGAGGATCTCAAAGAGAGCCAAGGCATTTGGGTGAGGAACACTTTCACTCTGCCCTAGCCTTTTATATATATTTACACAATAATATTTCAAAATTATCAGATGCTTATTATAAATTAAACAGTTAAGCATTTAAAATTTCTTTCGCTCAGTCTGGCCCATGTTACACAGGGTCAAATGACAAGAAATTGGAAATGTGAAGGGTTTTTTAGAAAATCATAAATTATTAAGGTGATCTTTTATCTCTGGGAATTTTCCTCGGCGTCCTCTCCTCTCCTCTCCCACGTTTCAAAACCCTTGATCCGAGAATCATCTTTCAGATCACAAGGCGAGATTGGAGTGGAGGAACGCGCGTGCCCCAATCGACCGGAAGGATACGAAATGGCAACAACGGCGGCGGATTCGGCACGATAAGAGCGATCTGGAACCACCAAGGCCTGTAGCATCCCCGAGAAACAATATCTTAGCCTTCTCCGGTTGTCGATTAGATCCTGCTCGTGGAGGACGGAGGCGATCCCACTCCGAGTCCGCCACGCGCTTGTTCATTGTAAACCTCGATCGGAGGCTTTGGTTTCCTTTTCTCAAAAGTTCTGAAGTCTTCAAGGTTCTCTTTTTTTCACTGCGGCAAAAACAATCCCGATTGCTTCCAGCATGACAGAGGTATTTCCCATTCGTCAAATTAGGGTTTAGTATTGTTATTGTCATTTTTTTTGTTTTATATGTTGACTATAAAAGGATTTCGGATGATCCCCCGCCCCCTACCTATGTTCCCTCTCCTCAGGCCAGGCATTGCCTTAACCCTCTCCCTCTCTCGCTTCTTCACTGTGCAGCAGCTGTGCTCATAAAAACCTTATCTTGTTTCTTCTCTATAAATTTCGCCGCTCCAACATCAATATCGGTTTCCCTCCCTCTTTCCGCTCCAAACCTCACAGAAACACAATCTCCCTCTGTTTTTCTTTCTTTAATGAAGCCTTCACTCCAACGCTCTTATCGAAACTCTCTCCTGCTTTGTTTCTCAACACACTCGGTGACATAAAACCTCCTTGTTTGACATCGTCCTCCCTCTCCTTCCCCATTGTTGCCCTCTCAGTCCCTCCATTGATTCTGGACCGGTTGCCAAATTTTCCGGTGACAATTCATTGCTTGTGTAACTACTTGACTGTGGAGCTGATTCCCGCATTAGGGAAACTCCAAAGAGGTCACGGCAGGATCATATGTTGCCTCAAATCCATCCTTGAAGGGCACGAGAGAGATCCATTTCTTGTCTCCCATTTGTTGATTAATTTTTTTAACAGACTTCAGGTTATTCATTGATTTGGCATTTAATATCCATTTTTTTGCATTATCCATTTTTTGTGACTTAACAAATTTCTAGCATGTATGTTATCTTTTACAATCATGGATCTGAAACGAGAAATGTCACAACACCAAAGAAATTTACCTTCCACAGGCATGCAAATCGCTAAGTAAGGGCCACAGCAAATGTTGTCAAAACAAGTGGCAGATAATTTGTTGGAATGGATGGAAAATGCTCGATGACTCATCGTTCAGACATTTTCTAATGGAACTGATGCTTAAATTGGACACATCCACATGATATTTGACCAAGAATTGGAATCAGAAGGAGCATTTGTCAGATTGGGGACAAATTAATCGAGTTTCAGATCAAGGATGTCTAATTAAACTAAGATTGCAATGCTATGGATTCATTGTGTGATCCACAAAGAAGGAAAAGACTTGTATATTCCATAGTATCTATTTTCCAGTGAGTAATTGACTACTGGTCTTTGAAAGACATAATAAAACTGGTGTCAAAGTAATAATGGTGATGACACCGCATTGGTGATCTTGGTAACCGTATATGTATATCTTCCACACTATTCTGTTTCCTCTGAAGAACTATACAGTTTGGAGCCTCCAGTTAGGTACGTAGAGTGTATAGCAATCGATAGCTTTCTATTATTAGAATTGCCTAGTGCATCCACTAGACCTACACTCCCTAACCCTCCTAAAAATGAATTGGTAAACCTGAAAATGAAGTCATAAAATAATTCATACATATATATTTCATATGATTTAATAAAGATATTAAATATTTGTGATGTTTTTTTAAATATATAAAATTTATATATGATTAAATCTAGGGGAAAAATCATTAAGGGGCTTCCTTTTATTATCATCAAAGAAAGGAGATCTCTATTTCTTCCTAGCCTATGTTACTTGGACTTGAATGAATATCCAACACGTATGGGGATCTAGGTGTCTCACATGACTATTTCCAAAAGTATTTACCTATGACCAATAAAAAATTGAATTTCCACTTGGAGTCTTGGTTTCTAAGTGTCTTTATCTCACACAAGTACAAAGGGTAAATAAAAGAGTTTAACTATCAAAGTATCATACTACCTTTACTACCCCTATTCATTTAAAAAAATTCTGTTTCAAAAAGTCCATGATCATCTTCTCCAACTTTGTCAATCTTCTCCTCACGACTTAGTAGTGGGGGAAGGATCTTTAGGAGAGAGCATGGATTTGATGGTAGACGAGATTACCTTGAGGCAGAGAGGGTCGGATGACCAAAAGGCCCATGAGGACTTCAACGTCTCTAGGTGGTGAGGAAGAGGTTGAGGAGACTTGATGACAAGGGAGAAGATGACCTTACACAAAGGCGATGATAATTTAGGTTTATTTGAATTGGTCCAAATCAATTTAGGAAGGGCATATTGCTAGGTAACAACAAATAGGGGCCCCTTTGATTATTTTTGAAAAAAGGGGTGTCCCTTTATAATTTTGAAAAGGGGTGTTCTTTGATGGCAATGATAAATAGAAGCCCTTAAATCTATTCAAACATATATATATAATAAAATATAAAAATATAAAAAAATATAATATTGTGAGTGAGAAATACAAGTGGAGAAATGCCACCTCTAGGCCAAGAACCAGCTTCTATCCTGTTATAGTGTTGTATCAGTTAATGGTTTTATAGCCAGTATTTGTTTTTATAACCAGTATTTCTGATTTTTATTCTATCTGGTTTTTCCATCAGCCTGAACTGGATTGACTTTTAATCTCAGTTTAACTATTGAATTGGCTGTCCTGTCTAGTATTGAAAACACTGGTCACTGTGAATTGAGAGTTTACTATTGTTGACTGAGGAAGAACATAACAGTCTCTCAATTAAGAGTGAATCCACCACTGGTGTGAATATATTTGTCCTATTCATTATCCAAAATTTCTATTGGAAAATGATATGGCAACTGCAGTAGGGAAGACTAATTGGTTAAGTTGGAGATGCATAGGCAAATTGGTTAAGTTAAAATACAATACAACTTATAATGTAATATCTTACTGTCTCATTTGCCTACTTCATATGAAACACTGAAGGCAGTAATAATGTTATCCTATTTTGATTATTTATTATATATAACCAATATTACTTCATTGTTTATGCAACTTATTTTCTGATACATAGGTAATCTTGATGGTTGTCATTAAGGAAGTAAATTTATTTTCCTGAAAAAATATTATTCGTGGGTAACTATGAAGAAGACCAATTTAGAGAAAATGTCACAGTTAAGCTTCAAGAAATGATTAGGCCAATTGAATATGAGTGAACAACATGGCTAGTTCTTAGTGTCCTTTCTGCATTCTCAATATTTCTTCCACCAGATAACTCTTAAACCACCAATACTAGATTGTAGAAGTATCTAAGTGTCTCACCTTTTATTTTCTAGACGTTTTCATGTGGTCAATGGGAATGTATGCTCACTCAGCATTTCTAGTTAGAGTGCAAGGTGCCCAACATGAGGTGTGGGTAGTTAGATCAAGAGTTCAGTAACTCATTCTACAACTATGGGGAAGGAAGCATCACCTTGAAATTGTTGAAGTGCTGCTAGTAGTTGTGTAGCCATTTCTTGACAATCTTGTAGAAATCTTTAAGTTCCTATCTGGATTCAGGGTACCACTATATATATTTTTTTCCTTAAAGTCCCATTGTTAAAGCAGCAAGGACTCTTCTCCTCTATGGGAGAAAAATGTTGTGCTATGATTTGTGCATCAAGCATCAGTCTGATGATGAGCCAAAAAGAGATCTGCTGGCTTATGTACAGTGAGGGTGATAACCTTTCCAACAAGCCCATAGAGCATGGATGATTAGCAAAGGGATGTTTTAGGACTGGTATGGGTAGCTTTGGTTATGGATTAAAAAAAGGGTAGTTCAGTGCATGAAGCTCCCGCCAATGCAAGGTCCCAGGGAAGGGTCGGATCACATTGGGTCTATTGTACACAACCTTACTTTGCATTTTACAAGAGACTATATTTGGAACTCAAACCTGTGACCTCAAGGTCATATTGTAGCAATTTTACCATCGTGTTAAAGCTCTCCTTTAACTTTGGGTATGGAAAAATAAAAAATTAAAAAAGAATTAAAAAAACGTTATTGGTACGTCTAGACAGCAACCTTGTTCTGACTAAAAGCAATGCAAATTTGCTGAAATTTCCTCACCACCTAGATATCAAAAATGCTACTAAAGGATTTAGTTCTAGTTGTACTGCAGGCACATAACATCATGGAATGTGATAATGCTAACAGTTCAATCACTATTGTTAACCTGATAATATCATCATTGAGCCTATTGAGCCTGGTCCCTCGGACCACTTCTTTGTTATTTGTACCATCTCTAAAGAACAAATTTATGTTCTTTTGATCTACTTTACAGTACTGGGTCAGCCAAGGAAACAAATGGTGCGACTTCTGCAAGATATACATCTCCAACAATCCTTTGAGCATAAGAACCCACGAGCTTGGTCAGCGTCACAAGGACAATGTCTCAAAGAGGCTTGCTACCATGAGAAAGGAGAGTGCTGCAAAGGAGAAGCAACAAAAAGAAGCTGCACGAGCTCTCAAGGCAATTGAAGCAGTATGTTCTCTGTGAACTATAAGCACTGTTACCAAGTTTATTTTGTCATGCTAAGTATAACACTTGATTCAGTTGATCTGTCCCCTCAACCTGCCTTGCAGAAAGCTAAACAAAGTTATCAGAAGGATTTGGCTTCTTTTGAAAGAATTAACGACCCTTCCGCTGAATTGGAACCGAACAAGAAAAGTACAGATGATGCTCAAAGTTCGTCTGCAACTAAAAGTGGTAACTTCTTAACCTTTTTTCCTTACTATTATGTGAACTTGGACTAACATCCAGTATGTCATCACTTTGGGATGACATATTTGCATACTATTGTGTCTTTAGTTAAAATGTCACTCTTTGCGCAGTCATGGTAATAGTCAATTTCATCCACATCTGACTCTGGTGGGTATCATAGGATCGACAAAACCTGTTTACTAACATCTAATTAGTTTTTGACCATCGTCATGTTAACTCTGTCAATGATCTACCATACAATATGAAAGTATATGTTTGAAACACCTAATATTGTTGATTATATACATTGTGCAGGAGATGGGGTTGCTTCCAGTTCCAAAGGTGGTGCTGCCCCTGGGCGGGTTGTTTCAACACCTCTGAACCCCACAAGAGCAGTTAAAGGTGCACCATCTTCAATCGCTGTTAACAAAAGGAAGAGGGATGATGGAAAAACAAAGGTGATATCCAAGGAGGAAACAGAGGCTCTGAAAGCAAGGGAAGCAGCCAGGAAAAGAATGGAAGAGAGGGAGAAGCCATTCATGGGCCTTTACAAGTCATATTAATTTGCCTGGGTGAAATCAAATGTGTCAGTTTTTCAGTATTTTGTACTGAACTGGATTCAATCTTAGGCTTGGCATGAAAGTAATATCTGTGAATCCAATAGATTTTTCACCAAACGGATATCGGTGTAGATTATTTCTGTTTCAGCATGTTGCTTCGTCCATTAGTTCAGGTGTGATGTATTAATTAGATCATTATGTAACTTAAAGAACACTTGTTTTTTAATTTTAACCTACTTATTTATAATACATTTTAAGTTAGAGTTGCAATATTAAACATGAATTATAAAATCTAAAAATAACATGATTTAATTTGAATATATAGATGATATTGATAATTTTTATGTTTTATACTTAATTTTTTTAAGTGCAATTAATATCATATGTATATAAAAAATTGAAAAATATATCTATTTTTTATATTGTTGTATATATATATATATATATTATATTATTTTAATTATTTTTTTATCCTATGTGTCAAGCTGTGGGTAGCTGAAGAAACAATTGTTGTGACTAATAGGTACGGTCTTTTTGGAGGAGGGGAGGGAATGGGATGGAATGTTGAATTAAGAAGGAGAAAGACAAATAAGGGTAAGTTTCAACTTGCTCATGAATCTATATAATCTTTTTATACTCCAATTTGAAAAGTAAAGAAAAAAATGTAAAAATATTTTATTTTAATTTTAATTTTGTTTTAAAATATTAAATTTTAAATTAATTCATCTATTTAGATATTTCATTATTGCATCGTTGCTTCTCATACAATGTGCGTCATTATCATGTAGTATTCAATCCATTCACACTCCACGACATCAACATCAATCTTCACCACATATTTTTCTAAAGATAAAATTTAAGAAAATATAGATAGTAATTTTAATCTTCTTATTCTCCTATAAGAATAGAGACGAAGATTTATACAAAGAACATGCGTTACGGACCTTATGTAATATTGACAGGATTTTTTAAAAAAAATTTTACATCTATAAATTTAATGAGTTATATATAATTTTTTTATATTTAAATTTATTTTTTAAAAAGGAAAAATATTTTTATAATTTTATATATTTAATATTTATTTCTTTTTCTTTTATATATTTAATATAGCACATATTATATTAATAAATTTTTTCTTCCTTCTAAATAAAAAATAGTAAATACTTTAATTCTTTTTCCTTTTTTATTATATTCTTTCCTCTTACTCCGTTAATAAACCTTTTCCTCGGTTAATAAACTTTCTATCACCCATCAAAACAGAGCATTAATTGCTTTTGTTTCTGTCAAATGCTGGCCCCCTTTTCAATTTTATATTGGTCGTAATCCAATCGTTTTGCAGAATATCGCCGCCATGTGCGGCCTTCAACCTCGATTTATTGATTAATGTTGTTACGATCCACGGCACTGATAGCGCTGCTGTGTGTGGAAGATGAGCCCGCAGTCTACACTGGTGTTCACATTGTAGCAACCCTTCTTCTTCAAACTTGCCTCTAGCTTGTTGCTGTCCCATCCCTTCTGTTCTTTAATACAGTGCCAACCACCACATGCGTGAAGAAGCTAGCTAGCTCGTCCAACCAAACAAATGGAAATGGGCCCGACCAGACCGACTTGGTGATCTAAATTCATATTAATTCCTCTCAGCTGTTGGATCAAGTTTGATCATATATAATTTTTAAGTTGAAGTACACCCACCAATTCCCACCACCATTAATCTACCATCTAGCGATCCACATACAAATTATTAGAAAATTGAAAGGATAAATTTTTAATACCTTACAATTGCAATGTAAACGTTCTTCAATAAATTCACATGTAAAAGAATAGGGGAAACCAATTCACTATCAATTTAACATATTAACATTAACGTTGATTAATAATTCTTTTGTGGTCGCTTTCGGCAGCCGTCAGCCGAGCTCCTCCTCTATTTAAATCATGAAGTTGCATGCCTCTCGCCGCTGAATTATAAACTGCATGCACGCCGTCAATGGCTTTCTTTGACTAAGTTACGAAAGCTACTGGAAAAAGCTTGAAGCCGTACACAAACAAGCAACCCCTTTCCGTTAATCCACTGCGATCACTGTGCGAACAGGGGCAGATGGAGTTGTTTGGAAAAAGCAGTGCAGTGCAGTGCAGACGGCGAGACGGTACGCGGAAAAGGACTGACAGCGGAACCACTGCCACTGATGTCGAGTACTGGCTCGAGTCAAGAAAAGCTCACTGAGACATGATCAGCGTGTAGCATCCACACAATGGCCATCATCTATCTGCATCAGTCATTCTTTTTCTATACAAAAGATAGAATTCGTCATCGAAACGATCTTATACAATCAGCATTACAATCATCTGTGAAGAAATAAATCGAAAAATTACAATTGATCACGACGAAAGAGAATATTGCTCGACTTTGTCGAAATTCAAACCCTTGTCATTCTTACCATCGACTTCGGTTGCGAGGAACTATACTAGAATAGAACTGTCAGATGGATCTACTCATATGGGATGGGTTGGGACGGTTCGTGATAGAATGGGTCGGCTCATAGATCTTATCATAATTTAAAATTGACGATTCAACGATTTAGAATCATCAATTTGATAATTTTTGATAAGTCGATCCTTAATTTTAACTATCTAAGATGGTTATGGTTCACGATTCAAAATTATAAATTCATGATTTAGTTCACGATTCGTCACAGTTCAAAATTATTGTTATTTAAAAATTATATATTTAAAATTATACATATATATATATATATATAATTTGCACTTATTTATAGTTATCTACGTATCCTTTTAGAGTATAAAGAGATCAAAATCCACATGGATTATGAAAAACTGAACACTTGATATAAAGAAAGAAAGTCCAAATGGATTAAGGTTGATATGATACTTTGTGATCAAAAACTCAATGGAAAATTAGCAAAAAGAAAATCCAAATGAATCAAAGTTGACCAAATATTTAATGATCAGAAGTCTCATAGGAAATTGATAAGAGAAAAACCTAAATGAGTCATGAATGACTGGACACTTGACATAAGTGAACAAGTCTTAATAGGTCAAAATTGATTGAATGCTAGGCAACAAAGAAGTCTTGGTAAGTTGAGGTAAACCGGATACTAAGTAACGAAAGTCTCATTAAATCAAGGTTGATCGGATATTAGACAATGAAAAGTCTCAACAGGTTAAAGGTGATCATATGTTGAGCAAAGAAAGTCTTGAGGTCAACCTGATACCAAGAAAGACGTGAATTCAGCTTTGAAAAGGTTGAAATCAATCGATTGACAAACCCTAAATCCAAAATTTCAGATTTGTTGCTTGAGCAATCAATTGATACAATCGATTAGCGCAATCGATTGGAGATAACTTATTTAGCAGCAAATAGAATTCTTTGGAATTGATTGGTGAAATTGATTGATATAAAACAATCAATTGGTAAAGCAAAATTAATCGTTCTACAGGTTTAAACAGTCAAATCTGACATGACAATTGATTGGTAAGTAAGGTTAATCGATTGGTAAATGAAAATCAACCCAAACTGCAATCGTATTAGTAAGGTTTTGTTTGGAAGAGAAGTCGTCAATTCTTGGAGATTTGAGAATGAAATACTGATGCATTCCCAGGTTAACAAGAGGCAATTTCAAATAATAAAAAAGTGCTCAAAGCAAGATGCATGTAAAGTAGTTTACTTTGATTGTATTTGTATTTGCATTTATTTTCTTGTTGCATTTGTTGTAAGAACAAGAGTGTAAGAGGTTTCTCTACCTCCGAAGGTATTTGAAAAAGAGAAATTCATAGTGAAGGGAGATCGCTAGGAGTAGAGTCTTGGATTAATCACCTCAAGGAGATGAATACCAAATAAAATTAAGGTATTGTGCATGTGACGTCGATTTTGATTCAAGTTTCCGCTACATATTCAAATGACGTACATAAGATTAAGACGAGAAGCGATCGAAACTATTCATTCCTCTAACTCGTCGTGTCCTAATAAATCTTTAGCTCGTCTTTCAACCTTCTAACTCGACTTCTTGAGTTGCTCTACACTTTAGCCTCCTGACCTCTTGACTCAACCTCTTAGTTTAGCCTCCCGACCTCTTGATTCAATCTCTTGAATTGCAAGGGAGTTTAGCTTCTCGATCACCTGACTCAATCTCCTAAGTTCATCTTGATGTCGGTGCATAAATGACGTGGCTCTTTCTCTAAGGTAAAAGTCAAGGGTCAAAGGGGAGTCAAGAATGAGGCTGATTTGGCAAGGCTAGTCAAATGGGCTGGTCAACATTTGTCTTTTATGGATTCAACAAACCACACATGTTCCAAGACAGCCTTTATAAAGTTGTCATAGAAGATGCTCTTTTCCCTGCACATAATGCCAAAAGGAGGCAAAAAGAAAGGAGATATGTCAGATTTGATCTCCTTGTGTGCCTACATAAGGAAGAGCTCTAGCAAAGAGGCAGGAGGAGGATCTTCTTCCTCTCGCTGAAGGGTCTTCTTCTCCTCCAGGGGGCCCCTTCTTCTTCTTCCAATGGAGGGCTGCTGGGAAACTGCTTCTTCCCCTTCTTCCAAGAGGGGACACCTCTTCTTCTAGACAGGTTATGCATTTTAGGTGGGGACCTCTTCTTCGGAAAGGAAGCTCTTCTTCTTCTCCCTCTTGAGGGGCTGGTTCGATTTTCTAAACTCTTCTTCTTCTTTTCCATTTTCATTTTCCCTCCGTCGGAATACTGACTTGAGCGTCGGAGTGGCCCGCCGGAACTTCCCGGCACCCCTCTCACCCCCTGTTTAAGTGCATTTCAGGTCCTCATCACCCTGTCCCTCCAACTCCACTAGGAATCGGCACCCGTCGGATCGTTCGTTGACTGGTGGCTTGACCATCGTCGTTTTTTGGCCGGAACACATCTTTTGCTCAATAGCTAAGTACCTTGACTTGGCTCTCTTGAGTTATCTAACTTAACTATCTCCTAATCTCCCTGATTCGATTGCTCTATCCCTCGATTCAAGGGCGGAGCCACCTTGAAAGGTACCCGGGCTATAGCCCAGGGGCCCAATACCATTAGAGAAGAATTTTTTTTTGGATTTATGGGTAAAGAAAAGAAAAACTTGAAGAAATAAAAAGCATAGCCCTGGTAGTTTGGAATCAGCCCGGGTAAATTATCCGGGCTGGCTCCGCCATTGCCTCGAGTCACCCTTTTGCTTCATAAGATGTCTAGCAGCATGACCTCCTCAGTCAACCTTCAACTCAACCGTCAAGTACTCTGACTAAGTCAACTATCTCAAGCTCCCCGACCTAGCTCGGTCCCCTAATTAAGCACCTAAACCTATCTGAGTGCCTTGAATGACATGACTCCTTGAGCTCTCCATTTAAACTCATATTCTTAGGCAAATCAGATAAGTCTCTGGTAGAACTAAGTATTTCATTTATAATTTTATATTTGTCCCATCCAACTGATTCTTTAAAGAAGTGTTAGAAGAACTTAACTATCCAATAAGCACAGATCAAGTCAGTTAATTTATTGACAACATAATTTGAGCTGGAGGTCGAAGACATGTATAATTAAGGTTCTTTTCTTTGAGTTGTCAGTATTGATCATTACTAATAACTTTATCGTTTGTAATGATCATTACTAATAACTTTCCTTTTGATATTTTGTCATCATCAAATTTAATCCATCAGCGGCCTAACATGATCTTAGTTCGGCAACCTACTTTTTTTTAGGTTGGTTTATCATTTTGAATAATGGGGCCATGTGGCAAAATTCACAAAGATGCCATAAATTTAAGACTTTAATTTGAGATAATGATATTTTCATTAATGTTATTGAAGATAATTTTTTTTTCTTTTTGTTTTTTAATCCACACAAAGTATTGTTTTCGCTTGATTGAGTTAATGCTCGTATGTCTGCGTCCATAGAACATGCATAATTGTGTGTGAGTCATGCTCACATTCAATTAAGTTGGTCCAAATAAATAAATATCCTAATTTTCTCTTTAATAAAAAATAGAATTTATCATCTCAACAATTTCACATAATTGATGATGATAAAAGAGGACATTACATTCTTTTTATTTCATCATCATCTACTCAATTATGTTCCGAAAATTTATATATCATAATTTTCAATTTGGGTTTTAACAAATTAATTAATGAATGACAATGCGCGCGTAAACAGAGAGATACATGATCATCACTGCCTTCCACCACCGCCGCCGACCGCCGGTAATCACTGCTGGACGAATGAGTGGCCGCCGAATGCCTTGGTAATACTGAGCAAGGCCGGGTTGAAGCGCAGGCAGCCGAAAAGGCTCTGCCGGTAGGGCAACGCCGTCTTCTTCCTTTGATCCTCCGCCGCCGCCCTGTTCGCCGCGTAGTGCATCTCGTGCGAGAACGCGCCCGCCCTCCTCATCGACCCTCCTGTCGACGACCGGGAGCTCGAATTCTTCGAATCCAGTTTCGCAGAGAACTCGACTTTGTTGCTCGGCGCCGACGGCGACAGAGTGTACTTGCTCAGCGGGTCCTTGCTCCGGTTCCCGGTGGCGCGACCCTCGGACGCGCTGCGGAACAGGAGCAAGTCCTTCAACCGCCACTTCTTGCTCCCGTTGCGGTTCTTCAGGGGAACCTCCGCCGGAGCGGTGGAGGCAGGGGAGTCGGGAATCGTCGTCTTAAAGGAGATGCCCCCTTCTACTCTGAGGGGAGATAGCGATCTCGATCCCTTCCGGTTTCTTGAGAAAGATAAAGAAGGGAGGGAATCGGCCGGTGCCTTCTCCTTCTCCCTCCCTCGCCCTCTGGTGGCGTCCACCATCGCAGCCGCGAAGGGGTCGCGCTCTTCCTGCGCCACCACTCTGCCTCGGTGGCGGGGCGACCATGGCGACCATAATCCCCTCGACGAGGCCGGGGAGGAGACCCTGCTACTCCCGAGCTTGAGCGGCCGGATCTTCCCTTCCTCGAATAGCTCGTCGGCGGCGGTGAGCGCAGGCAGGCCGTCTTTGTCAAGGTGGCCGCTGAAGTCGAAGGAGAATTCGTAGGCCCCGTCGGAGGCGAGCTCTCCATCCTCCTCCTCCTCTTTGGCCGTGCCGAGCTTCTCCTCCCAGCGGAAGGGGATGCCGGAGGAAGCGAGCGGAGGAGGTGAATTGGCGGAGGCGATGGCGTCGAAGTGTGCATAAAGCACGGAGGCGCGGGTGGGGCTGGCGGGAGTACTGGTGTAGTGGCGGAACAGGTCGAAGGGGTTGCCGCCGGAGGCGTGGTGCTTGGGGCTCGACGGCGCGCTCACGTATGGGGTGCTGCACGCGCTGTCGAAATGGATATCCGGCGCCGGCACCGCCACCTCCATCTCTGCTCTCTTCACCCTCGCCGCCGTTATGTTTCGTGCAGTCTCCTCCGTGCCCAGTGCTCTTAAATGGAGATGTTATCGACGAACAGATGGGGAAGAAGGTGAGAGGAAGGGAGGCAACAGGGTGGTCGCGCCGTACTGTTAGGCCAAAGAGGAAACGACACGAAATCTACAAGTGGATTTTTTGGTTGGTAGCTAAATTCTGAGCCGCCTTTTTGCTACTCTTCTGCGCCTTTTAATTTATTTATTTCTATTATTTGATCTGAATGTGATCTTAGCGTTCATAATATAATTAATAATGATACCATTTTCAACAATTGGAGGCAATTAGGGTTGGCGGATGGAGTCGATCGGGTTTAATTGTCGCGGTAGGAGTAGAATCGTCAAAGTGCACGTGGAGCCTTAAAGAATTCAAGTTTGGCTTCATGTAGCCACATGGAGAATGAGGTCCGATATATTATAGGAGGAGTTGTTAAGATGATAAGAATGTAATATCAATTTTAAATCACCGGTTATTAACGACGACATGATTGAATTGTTCACACTTTATGGAAACGAAAAATACATTAACAAAAATTTGAAGAATATTAAACCAAAAAAAAAAAAAATCGTGTCTAATATGATCACATGCATGGAAAATATAAATGAACAAAGTTGCCGTCAAAATCTACATATCTTGTAATTATTGAATCATTGCATTTGCTAAATTATGTGGTAATTGAGGAAAGTTCAAGTGGGCCTGAGCTAAAAGCCCATTGTGATTGAGGTAGACTCAGCCGAAAAGAATCGAGTTATTTTGATTCTCTTCTCTTTCTTCTGCAGAAGAAAACTAGCTAGCTTAACTTACTTATTGGCATCAATGGAAATAAATATTAATAGAAAATATTTGTAACCAAAATAGCAAAGAATGATGCGGGAAGGCTAGTGGACCGGCAAACATGGTTGACAACCTTGGGCAATGATACTGTTGGATTTCAGTTTGAGTAATTTAAAATTTTTATATTTTACTAAATATGTAACGGAAGTATAATAAATATTTTATTGTTAATTACGTATCACAATCATACAAAGATACACAGGCATACAAACATAATCATAGATAAGACATAAATAAATTTATACCTTTAAGATAACACGAAGCGAAAAGGGTATCAACTAGCAACCTTGAGTAAGGTTGCCTCTACTCGTATCCACATTGAGATTTCCTCAAAACGACTTTCTTAAATCACGTGTCGTATCTCTGCTTCGATATTAGTGGAAGGAGAAAGACAAGCGACCCGAGAGAGGACCTACGGACCGATTCTGTATTCGACGGCTCGAAGCAACCACGCGATATGAATCGAATTGAACGGAAGCAACCCCACCACCATTCGAAGGTCGTATAGTTTGTTGTCAAGAAGGGATAGCGAATTTATATTGTATGGTTGTTCCAGCAATAATAATTGTCCAAAAACAATTGTCAAAATGAAAGGAAAAAAGCGATACCTTTTAGTAGAGAAGAAATCATTGCTTTTCTTCATATTTCTTGCTTCCACCGTTGGTTGTAGCTTCCTTTGGCTTCGGGA
The DNA here is from genome assembly GCF_044706935.1 of Curcuma longa. NCBI lineage: Eukaryota > Viridiplantae > Streptophyta > Magnoliopsida > Zingiberales > Zingiberaceae > Curcuma > Curcuma longa. Next base: position 11,667,484 of record NC_133881.1, read on the forward strand.
TGACTGACCCTTGAGAGGATACTGATCTTAGGGAGATCAATGGCCGATGGTGAGCCTTGGAAAGAGGTCCTTTGCCCGACAGCAATAAGCACCCACCAAGAAGTGGGTGGCGGCAACACATAAGGGAAGCTTGCGTTAGGTGACAACAAAGAGGAGGAAGAGGGTTTAGGTGGTTGATTTAAAACCTAACAATTAGATTTTTAATCTATGTTAATAACTCTTTATAAGAATTGAATTTATAGATGTTTAACGGGTTTGGTTTGCTAACCAAAAATTCCCATTCATTAACCCAAACTCTAAATAGTTAACCTCAAGTTTGGTTCATAACCAAATTGAATTAGTTCAAAATCAAACCACTTTTAATTTAAACTAAACCAATTTGGTTTATAATTAAACCAAAAGATATACTCACCTTGTCTTCAAAAGATGTAGGTCATCTACGCTTTCTTTCCGGCAAAATATTTTTCATATATGCTTCGTCCAATCCAACCAAATCCAATCTCTCTTAATCTGAGAATCTAATTCTCAAACTCATTTTATGTCTCATGAAGAAACTCGTAGTACATGTGACCTTATAAGTTTTCGATTTATGCTGACCATCTATAATTAATCATTAATTACAGATCGATCATGAGTGATACTTAGTAGTACATTATGATTCTCAATTAATCAAAAAAATCATAATTGAGATACTTAGTAGTATATCATGATTCCCAATTAATCAAAAAAATCATAATTGATTCCAGAACCACTTTTGAACCCTTCAACAGCTATATTTGTTCGTGCGTCTATTTCTTTTAGGCATCTTATACCCGCTTAGTTCAGGACATAATATGTGTCCATCTCCACTAGGCTGACTATGCTACATCTAGTCCAAAATGTAGTTCCTTGTTTTGCAGATTCAAGTTACTCAAAATATCTGTCCAAGAGGACCATCCTCTTGACGCGTTTCTGCTTTGGTCAAAAACTTATAAGTAACAATCATGACAAGTAGTCATAGGGTATACGTTTTCTAATTAAAGGAGTGGTGAATCCTCTGTTGGCTACTCAATCACTTTCGGACACTTCGACTTATTCCCAATCATCCTGAATCCACATCTCCGTAGAGACACTTGCTTAAGATGTCGAAGTATAAGTCTCCATGACTAAGATAACTTGAATACCTTAAGTCGAAGAAAACTTACACTCGAGCTACAATGAGATTTTCAGAGAACCACATGAAGTCTCATGGCAAGTCACTTCCGATGAACTAGTTACCCTTAACCAACATCTATATGTTAACTCTCAACATTCTAATGTTTCCAGCTAGTTAGGATCGATTGTTTGATAAAACCAAAGAGTTTAACATATGCTAGTCTCACAGAATTGATGATGTTCAATTTCATCAATTCACCGACGTCTAGGAAATATTTCAATACGTACATACTTGCACATGTAGAGATATCTACTAATTGTGATCTAATCATAATTTCTCTTATGCTATGCACTGTATTGTGGATTTTAGTAATTGAATTTAAAATCAAATCAAATACATAGAAAATGTATACTCAAATAATAATTTTATTTATTCAATAAATAATACATTATCTAAAATGATTGTCTTAAAATATCTCTCAAATATAACAGCCACAAGATCATTCGATAGAGTGGAGGCATTAGAGGATGTCAATATTAGTGATGCTGCCGAAGAAGATGCCTTGTGCACTTTCGTAGGGTCGGGTTGCCTTTGGTGGCATTCAATAAGTTGTTCAACACAATGATACGTGTGGTCTAGTTCAAGTGAAAGGTCGACTAGCTTAGTTGAGTTGGCATATCCAATTCAATTAGGACGGTTGCCTAGTCCAATTTGAACCGACAACTTAAATGTCTCAACCACCGACCTAGTGGACTATTTTTCAACCCAAGCAAGCCAAGTAGGAAGCTTAATTTGTCCTTGTTGCAATTAAGGTAGGATAGTCGACTCGAGTGGCTAGCGGCCAACTTGTTTGTGTCCCTTGATCTTGCCCGACCTGAAATCTGGGACATGAATTGAATCAGATTGCTGCTTGCAAAACAGTCAACGTTTTGGCTGATTCATTGTCGAAGATTATGAAATCTGGAGATGGGAATTGAGGCATTGTGGCATATTTTCCATGAAATATATATGCTTATCACACGGTCTAGCTAGCTAGTGTGTATGCAGCAGAACCACTTATGTTTATTGAGAAGAAATAATTTTTGGCATGTACAGTTGGTTGGTGATGAGATAGGACTGAAGTTAACACTTCAGACTTTGAAAAATGATCAGAGAAATAAATATGAAATTCAGGTGCACAGTTGAAGTCCTCAAACATTTGGAAAAATGTCCACCTTGAGAGAACACCAGTATCTTAATGGAAATTAAGAATATTCAACAAATTTTTCATGCTAAATTTCTTAATTATGGACTTCCAGTCCAGTGCAGAGTTACTTAACAGATAAGGACCTTGGAGTGTTTTTCTTCCACATTCAGATTCAACGCTAGCTGTCACATAAAGGACACAAGAAACTTAGCTCAATATATATGAAGAAAAAGTTTGGTGAATCAAGTAGATAGAAATTTAGGGTGCTTAATTTTGATTTAATTTTAAATACAAAGTCAAAACTTGATATCTTTAGGGTAGAAATTAGATGAAGGAGGTTTTCAATGAGTTTTTCCATGAAGGCATGTCATTTTTCAAAGCACAAATCAATTGATTGAATCACAGAGTGATAGTACCTCTATTATAAATTGAATAAAAATATTTCTATATATCTATAAATATATATTTTTTAAAAATCACTTTAAAATCAATTTTTGAGAATTTTCATGAGCATTTTCAACCTTGTGTATCTCAGAGACACAGGGACTGTGTCTGTATATTGCGAATTAAACAGGAAAGCAGTAAAGTAACAAATGGGCAACCATCCATTATTCTTTAAATTATTATGTTTAGAAAATCAAGAAAAATATATATATGAAATGGCCATTGCCAGACAAATATAATTTGTGTTAACTTTTGATTTACGGCAAGATGAAGAATCTTCCTGTATATATATAATACACCACAATGGAATTCAGGCACCCAATTTCAAAGCCACTTTTATTTCCCTTGCTGTGAAAATTCCAGGTAATGATAAAAATTGCCTCGCCGTATGTTATAGCTCTTCTTCTACGTACCGTCCATCTTTGAATTCTCTTCAACGAGCAACCAAAAGGTTACGGCGATGCCAGCGAAACGGCAGCAACCCAACACTCGGGGCGTGGGGCGTGTGGAGAAGCTTCTGTTTGAATAACGACTTGATAATAAATTATCTATAATATGGGAGCCAAGGCCGAGAAGCCAATCCTCTCTCTCTCTCTTTCTCTGTTTTTAATGGTCTGTCCGTTTTTATCAAGTGATGATCCAATTGAATGATACTTTCGTGTAAGGATACATGACGAAGAAGGGGAGCGGCGGCGGAGGGCCGCCGCCGTTCTTGGTGAAGACGCACCGGTTGGTGGAGGACGAGGCGACGGACGAGGTGATATCGTGGGGGGCGAAGGGGGCGTCGTTCGTGGTGTGGAAGCCGGCGGAGTTCGCCAGCGAGTTGCTGCCGGTCCACTTCAAGCACAACAACTTCTCCAGCTTCGTCCGACAGCTCAACACATACGTGAGTTCTATATCTGCTTCCGTTCTCTCACCATACTTCTGATCAGCATTGATTTCTTGATTATATATATATATCTCGCGTACCGATCGATCGCGATCGATCACGCATTGGAGTTCTTGGGCCATCGTGTTAATTCCGATGGCTGATTAATTCGGTTCCTTCTTGGCGTGGAAAGATAAGATGATAGCTCGAGGTTGATCAGGTCACGTTGCGTTTCAAAGTCACAAATACAACGCAACAAAATTTCCACATTTCTTCCTGAATCCGTTTTCAAATGGAAACGTGGTGTTGGAAGAAAAGAGATTTCGATCGCTTTCGTCCCCAGGAAATTAAAGCCTATAAGTTTAGCTATCTCCTCAGCTAATTACGACCTTTTATGCTCCGCCAATCCCCTTCCCTTGATTGAAACCTGCAGGGGCCTGCTCCTTGACCATTCAGCGACTTCCGCCTACTCTATTGAATTTACGTGGAGGGTCGAGAATAAATTAAACACTTGTACATATCAGGAAATGAAAGCTTGCTCTATCAATTAAACTTGCAGTAGTTAATGATCAGATTTCAGGAGCGAAATGAAGACTGCATGCATCCATGTACCAAAAGTAGCTGCAGTTACACCTCCGTTGATTTATGATCAACCCAAATGAAGTTGGGTTAGATTCGAGTTCGGAACTATAGTGCATTTGATTGACAGAATTAACACGAATTATATGAAATAGAATTGCTATTGTTAGTAAATCATATATGATGCAGTCCCGGATGAACCTGATCAGGTCATCACCCTATCATGATCCTGTACGCTAGGCTGATGCCCTCCATAACAACAGATCCCATCAAGTCGTCCAATCTCCTCTACCCACACGACCATAGTGGTTTCAAGTGAGCGAACTCTCTCTTTGACCTCAACCTCTAATATTCTTGATGCAAAACTAATCCCAATTAGCTAGGTTGCCTACCTCGAAAGCGACATTAGGCTAATGACCAGACCACGTCAGGAGTATGGCCCAATGGTTGTCACCCTTAATACAACGTCTCATTCGTGTAGCTAGCCAATAGGGTGACGCTTTACTCGTGCACTCGTCCATGTGGCCTGCTTAGGGTTTGTGTGACAATTTATGTGGGCATTTTATCTCCAAGGCTATATAAACTTTTGCAAAAGTAAAGATATGATTTTCTTTTCTCATATAAAGGTTAATCTTCTTTGTCTTCTTTCTCTTTGAGCTCTTATGCTCTATCTCTCGTGCCTGTGAGACTTTCCTCTTAGCCAATCGTTGACTTGATTGTTGAAAGTGGTCACGTCGACAATGCCGATCCTCGCTTGATGTGCTTTGATTCACAAGATACAAACAACGAGCCCATCGAAGGACCTACCTCGACCACAATCCTGAAGAAGAAGGAGAAGAGAAACCTGAGCGGATGTAGAAGAGCGGCAGAAGGACACCATCAATATATAAGAAATAAAATAAGGGTGGCGGCTTAATTTTAGAAATGGAATAGGTACTTAGTTTGAATTAGCATCTTTGATTCATAAAATTATTAAATGATCAGTAATAATCTTATCGATGATAAAATATCTTTGGATGGAACACTTATTAGACTTGTCCAACTAACCAATCTACATAGTTTAATTCCCCAATTCAATAACTAGCTCACACAACCCATCTCACCTAAGTGACTCGATTAACTCTAGTTGTCTTATTGTAATCCAATTATCTGTTAGATCGCCACTAATAATCTGGTCAAGAGGACGTTCAGTGTAGGATAAAGATCTTGCACAGATCTTAAAGCACTTACATATATAAATGCTCGGTTTTTTTTAATATAATTTTCACGGTTTAATTTCAGTAGGTGCTTTTATTGAGTTTAATCGATGTCATTATTTAAATGGATTATATACCACATTTTTTGTGTATAATTTTATATTAAATTATATGTTTTTTATTTGACTTATAAATAACTTTAATTTTATAAAAACTAAAGTTCTTCAGTTAAAAGACTTCAAAGTTAAAGTCTGCAGATCATTAACCAACGTCAAAAACCAACTAAAATATGCTTTTCCAGAGGATCACTAGATTACATATCTATTGGTTTTGTTTTTCTTTTAAAAAAAAAAGTTTCAGTTGCCTTTTTTGGTTAAAGATAAGTTTCAGCTATTGTGCAAAGTAATGTGTTGAATTCCTAAATTTGATTGCTGCCAGGGCTTCCGGAAGGTGGTGCCGGATAAGTGGGAGTTCGCAAATGACAACTTCCGGAGAGGAGAGCAAGGACTCCTCGGCCACATCCACCGGCGGAAGGCTAAAGATCACAAAACCACTGCCCACCTTCCTCTTTCCTTGTCTTCCTCCGCCGAAGTCCACAGCTCCTCCTCTGCCTCCTCACATCCCCCACCTGATCATCCCGACCACCTTCTGGAGCTCACCAGCCAGAACGAGAAGCTAAGGAGCGACAACCAGGCGCTCAGCTGCGAGCTCGCCGAGGCCAAGCGCCAGTGCCGCCGGCTGCTGGGCTTCCTCTCCAGCTTCGTCGACTTGAGCCAGGTAGATTTCAGTGCTCTAATCCAGGGAAATACTACAGCAACAGAGGATCATAAGAACAAAAAAGCAGCAGGGAAAGAAGTGCTCAAGCTTTTCGGTACGTTCCTGGAGAGAGGAAGGTGTGAGGAGGGAGTTGATATTGGGCGTGATGAGATTGTTGTTGGCGAGCGGCCCACGAAGATGGGCTTTGGCTTGCCGTGGATGGGGGCGTCGAGCACGGTTCAGCATGGCGGCGGCAACATCTGCAAGTGAATCGAGTTGTGGCAGTCGCGGTGGTAATTATATATATGCATGTCAAGTGTCAATAGAGTTCCAGTAACATGAACATATTACAGATATTTATAGATCGACGACTTAATTCGAATGTTTTATTCCTATCGATCCGAGTAGATGTAGAAAGGCGATCAAGCATTTCTCTTCAATTTGGTGTTGAATCGCAGAATCTGAAACGTAAAAATAAAATGAATTTGAGTTAAGTGGTGTGAAGTACAACAAACCAGCGTTCTTGAATTGATACAAGTGATCTTCAAGATTTGAAGACCCAATATACTCTTTCCAAGCTACAGGGGTTGAAAATGATGCGGTAGTTCTTCAATAAGAACAGTCCGAGAAAAAAAAAATCCTATCCCAAGAGTTCTTTCTCTTAGCCAGTAAGGGTGTCTTGTCCTTAATGTTAAGATTTTTTTGAGATGTTTCCTTGGTGTTCCTGTCTGAGACTTGAGAGAGAGAGTGAGCTGTATTCAGGGTTGATTGAGTCTTCTAATAATCTGACGAAGAGAAGGAGCTGTCTAGGAGCCTTGTTGGTGGGGAGGACACAAGGGTTATCTACAAGACTCAATCAAAGGTTAGAATGAGCTCGAGGCAGGGCTCGACGGGACTACTCTGACTTTTAAATTAAGGTTACTTAAGGTATCAAAAGCGAGAAACAGAAAGAAGGAAAAGAAAGCTTAGTGGGGTATTGTTGAGAGAGTGTGTGAACCTTTCAATTCCGGAGCTTACTTTTTCTGAGATTTATATAGACACCATAAAAACATCTCCACATCAGACACATCGTTCTCCTTCATCATCCTCGTATGAGCCGGTGCCACCAAATCCGACAGTTGTTATTGATCTCTCCATTCATCGAACGCCATGTGTCTGGTTGATGATATCTAGGAGACCTAGTTTGGCAATCACATAACTGCTTTACCACCCATGTGATGCTAAGTGTTTGAAAAATATTTGCATTCGTTATTTGCATCATTTTGGGAGAGATAACTACATTGTTCGCTTCCTATGTGATTGAGTTGAAAGAGTCAAGTGACCGAACTAAGGGAGTCGAGTGATTGAGTTAAAGGAGTCGAGTGGCTAAACTAAGGGAATTGAGTGATCAAATTGAGGGAATCAAGTGGACTTCCACCTAAGCTTGATATTAGACTGGTTTGAGGGAATCAAATTGAGGACAACTGAGTTGGAATTCGGTTCGACCACTCTAACATTCAAGTCAGACTTAAGAGAGGTGGAGATCAAGGAGAAAATAAATAAAGTAGTAAACAAAATGAATTTTGTGTTTGAGTGTTGCAATCGATTATCTTTAAATAGAAAATGAAAGGATAACCTTAGTTTTCAAAGGGCACATCTCTTCCTTTCTTTGCCGAGAGATACCTCTCTTGATGGTCAACCCTTCAAACAACCACATTCGTTTGTGACTGACGCTTTGACAACTGCCAAGTTGAATCAAAGTTTTAATTTGCGATTGACCACATTTGAATAAGACTTGGAAGACAATGACTTGAGATCTTCTATCAGGAGCCGACTTGACTCAAAGTTGGTTTGACGGGACTTGAACTCTACTCGGCTTGATTCAAGTTCAATTTGATTTGATCCGAATTCATCTTGATTTTATTCGAGTTCAGTTTGATTTGATCCGAATTCATCTTGACTTTGTTTTATAGTACAATTCGACTGTTGACTTGATTATCCCATTTGAGGTTGACGTTCGTTGCCATATCAATGTTGAATCGTTAATCTGAATGTACAAATAAAATGATAAATCCTAGTTAGTCCCATTGACTATCTCTAGGGATGACCGGTCCGGTCCCACGGAAGTTTCCACCGGCCACCAGAGTAAATCGGGAAGTAAACGTACAAATAAAATGAATTTGAGTTAAGTGGTGTGAAGTGCATAATTATTAAACTCTTTAGTTTGCTTTTGTTAATACTTTGAGCGAGAATACTCTTGCTTTCTCATAAGGTGAAATTTTGGAACACTGGTAAATGCCTCCCCCTTCGCCTTTTAAAACACTGGTCCTAACTAACTATGGTTAGAAACCCTACAAACTCGCCGAACAAAATGCATGCATGGAGGCTAGTTTGCCTAAGCTAGTGATCTTGCTTGTCGCTTCCAAACCCAACAGCACGCAGAAGTGAGCTACTCCCCAACCTCGCGCAGTTGACGTAGTTACCAGGAAGGTGCGACGAAACTCCAGGCAAAAGTATCCCGCAGAGCCTTACAAATCGCAGCAGCCACCCTTCCTCGTACTCTGCCCCCTTCCAGCGCCCCATCAAGAAGCTCCGAACGAGCTCCCACACCGCGTTCATGTACCTGGGCAGCAACTCCCACAAGGAGAAGTAGTTCTTGTTCGGTTCCTCCTCCATCAATGCCCCTCTGTAGAGGCTGTCGAAGTAGAAGCACGTCCCAAAGTGCTTGAACAGGAGAGCGGAGTCATCGAAGGGCACTCTGGGGACAATGTCATTGGTGTAGACGTACCGGAAGTACTTCCCTTCCAAATGCCTACCCGCGAACTTCCCGAACGCCTCGTCGCCCACCCGCGGCTGCCCGAACGTGTACACCCCCTCCAGCCTCCGCAGCAGGCCTTCCTCGCCGTGGTGCGCCAGGACGGAGGGGAAGAGCACGGCGAGCGCGCCGCCCAGGCTGTGCCCGGTCACCACGAACTTGGCCTTCGCGTTGCGCTTCAAGAGTCGGCGCAGTTCGTCCCGGATGGCGTAGTAGGCGTACGGCTTACTCTGGCCCTCGATCTCTTTGGGCAGGGCGTGGAGGTTCCTCTGTAGCCCCAAGCCCTTGAGGAAGCCTTCGTGGACCTTGCCGGCGTTGGGGAGCTCGTACCACGACACGTTGAAGTCGGTGTACCAGTCCATGGCCTCGAAGGGATTGGTGCCGCGGAACGCCACCACGATGAGCTCGGGATCGGTGTCTCTGTCCGCGAACATGAACGCTTGCGTGCTGAATTGCCGTTGATAGTCTGCAAATTTATTTAATATTTTAAACAAGAACAATTTAATAATATTTGAGAATATACAGCAGCTTGCTTGGGATTAAGGAAGTACCGTTCCAGCAATCGTAGAATCCCAGAAATTCCATCTGTAAACAACAACAAGAACAACAACAAATTTAAATTTCACAACGTGCATCGCGCCATCGCCTTTATTATCTAATGACACGCAGAAGAACTAGGACAAAGGTCTGAAAATGGCCTTACATTCCAGTCGTCCGTAACTACGCTTTTAATGGATGACTCATTCTCATAAGCGAGTTTGGAAGCCATGGCAGACAGTGCTGCATGGTATTTAGCATCACCCGGCTTGATCCTCGAGTCCAGTTTATCTCTGGGGTCAAGAAACCATACAGCTGATCTATACTTTGAAGAATTTTTCTCAGGAAGGACCTTGTTACCTGGAGATTAAATTAAAATATACTTAGTCACTTATATTTCATTTTAATTACTTTTACTTTTCTTTTTAAAACAGGGTAATGATACTGACCTTTGATCAAATTAATCAAAAGCGAGGCAAAGCCATTGTAGTGAGCCACAAAGTTCAGCAGCAGCTCAACACGATCTCCGAGCCAAGAAAGTGGCTTTCTGAGATTGAGAAACATCATTTGCAGGAGGAGGGTGAAAAACAGGACCAATCTCCTTCGCCACCACCGCTCGGCGATCTCTACCCCCGCCGAGAAATCAAAGAATCGATTCTTGGAGAGATTAGGCGAGTAGAGGATGCGGAACAGATCGAGAATTCCCCCCTGATCTGGCCTCAAGGACATGTACTTGGGATGATCAAAATTGGAAGCCATGTTTGGAGAGAGGAGCTAGAGTCGATGGATTTGTGTGTGGAATGAACTTCTCCTATCTTTTGGCAAGCTCAATTTATAACCATGGGGCTCGGACCATCGCCGTGTGGGAAATTTCAATGAAAGCTACAAAGTCAGACCAAGTTTTGAGGACTTGTTACGCAGCAGCCATCGTTGCTCGATCAACCTTGAATCTTTCCTCTTTGGTTTAAAACGAGTTAATTGAATTGCAGGGTTAGAATTCGTCTAGGGACGGTGTACCAGTATTGTTCAATAAGGAAAAGTATACGACAATGACATTATATTTGAATGGAATTGTAGTACGTGAAGCCATCAAATTCTGTTACTATAACATCGACAGGAAAATAACGTTTGGAAAATGTGATCAGGATATAAACATGTGCTGGGAATCGATGTATATCTTCATATAGTCGAAATGACAAATAGAGATGATGATGTGTTAAGTTAGCCATCTGACAAAGAGAAAATTAAGGTACCGCGTGCAGTTGGTTTGACCAATGTGCAAGAGATGACTTGCAGTTAGAGAGGAGACATTCCGAGAGAAGATAGGGGGAAATGATACTTAGCATGAAAAATCTCAACATGAATGAAACATGACATTCACATTGACAGTGAATTCCATTGACATGCAGTGGGACCTACTACATGCAGTTGTAAATGTCATGCTCCATTCATGTTGAATTTTTCATGCTAAGTATCATTTTCCAGAAGATAGTTTCAATTTATAATTATACAGAAATATATGTATATAGCATTTTAAATTTTTAGTGCTTTATATAATATCAAAATTATAATTAATTAAAATATGAACATATAATATTTCAGAGTAAGTATTTTTTTTAAGAGCGGGACTATTGGTATACCATCTACTCCTTCATGAGCTTTGCTGTCCTCATTAATAAAATCTATCGATCCTTATCTCTGACCTTATTCCAACTCACCCCTTTTTAAATTACAACTAACCAACTTGTTTTTGTTTTTGTTAAATGAATCAATCGGTTGGACACTCAATCTCGCATTGACTCCCTGCTCCTCCAATGCTTAGGCCAACTAATGGGGTTTGCAATGTATAAAGTGAAAGGATTAAGTAGAATTAAGTTGGTGGACTTATACTTGAAATTAACACTACTGATAATTATCATTAAGGAATTAAACTCTAATTAAGTTATATAATGCTTCACTATAAGAAAACCCCCCAATAGTGATGAAATTAACGACGGAATTTAATTTCGCCATTAATTTAGTGATCGCATTTAATTTTGTCGTTAATTTAGTGATCAAAGTATTATTTCGGTTGCTAATCAATGATGAAATCAACCCTATTAACTAGTTTTTTATTATATTTTTTCCTATTTAATTAGTGATCAAAATTTTTTTCCGATCACTAATATAGTCATAATTAACTCTATTAATCATGTTTATTATTTTTTTCTATTTAATTAGCGATTGAAATAAATTTCGATCGTTAAATAGTGACCAAAATAAATATTGATCGCTATACAAAGATCGAAATTTATTTTGGTCGCTAAACTAGTGATTGAATTAAATTTGATTGCTAAAATCCGATCTTAAATTTTGATCTTGACCTTTTGTTTTCCATCACGCGTACTCTCTGAGCCCTAAACCTAATTCCGTTCGATGTACTCTTCATCTCCGGTCTCCACTCCGATCACGGTGTGATCTCTGTCTTTGGTCTCTCTCTGGCATGCGACACTCAATCGTAAGCTCCTCTCCCTCTATCGCGGCTAGGTGCGCTGACGAGGTATAGATTTGATCGGAGGCTTGATGCGGTCGTCGCCTGAACCATGGTCGCGAGGTTGACCTCGACCACCGCAAGGGTCGGCACGATCTCAAGCCGACCACGCGGTCGTCGCCTGAACCATGGCCACGAGGTTGACCTCGACCATCGCGAGGGTCGGCACGATCTCAAGCCAACCACGAGCTTGACCCAGCCGGCCGCGGGCTCAGCCCTGGTCGACCATGACCTCAGCCTTGGTCGACCGATCGCGACCTCGACCCTGGTCGACCGGCCTGACCTTGACCTCAGTCGACCAGCCATAACCTCGATCCTGATCTATCGGCCGTGAGAATAGCATCGATTGGCCACGAGCTTGGCCTTGGCCGGCGGCGACCTCAGACCTAGCCCTTTGGGTATATTGTCTGGCCGTGATCTCGATCAGCCGCAAATTCAACCCTATTCGGGTGGTTGGGCCACATGCAGCCCAGTTCGGACTCACATGTAGTCTTGGCCTTGTGGCCAGACACAGTTTGAGGCCTCTATTTTTTTATGATATTCATTTAGTTTGTAAAAATTATTTATTTGTGTACCCCTATATTTGATTGTTGGCTTCGTAATATTATTTATATAGGTCTCTATTTGACGTATTCTTAAAGTATTTAGAGACATTTCTATTTGTTCACTGAGTCTAGGTATATCTACAACCATGATTATTTATCGATAGTATTAGGTTATATGAATGTTTAATTTAATTATTAAGTTTAACCTACATGCATGTTTAATTTTACACGTTTAATAATGTTGCAAATTTATTACTCATTAGGTTACAATGTATATAAATAAAGTTTGAATGTAGTATAGGTTGGAAAATAGATTTATTATTGAAGAATATTTTAATGGAGTTAAAGAGGTGACAAGTTATGATGTTTGTGTAATTATTACAAATGTAAAAATATAACTTTTTACGATGAGGATGTCGTGAAAGTACATTTAGGTAGAAATTATTTTGTTCCAAATTACTATAATTAATACTATCATGGAAAGCCTTATTTGTCCGAGCTAATTAGACCTTCTGTTACTTTGTCATCTGACCATATTGCGTGAGAGGAATCTGTTAGGATCTGGGAGATGGCTAGAGAGGGGGGGAGTGAATAACCTCTCTTTTTAATCAATTTTTCTTCTACAATGAGTTAGTACGCAGCGGAAATAGAAAGAAATACAGCTAATACTATAGAGAAGATGCTAACACAGAGATGTACGAGGTTCAGGGATAACTTGCCCCTACTCCTCGATGTGTCCGTAAGGTGGACGATTCCTTGATCTTCGGTAGATCACACCCTGGATGAATACGGCTAGATAATGCTCCTTCTCGGTGGAGAGATCTCTCCATAACAAATCTCATAGATATGAATTAAGCACAGAGATAAGAAGGAGGTTGAGGCAGTTATCAGAACAATTAAACTTACAGCACCGCTGCCTCAACTCAATCACAACACCAGCAGAAGATCAGAAGGTTCACCCGGGGCAAGAACACCAACGCTTGCTTCACCTCAGGCGAGAACTCAACCAAGAGCAATGAACGCAAGTAGAGAGTTCACAATTCACGGAATCGCAGATTTCTTTCTGTCTCCAATCCTTGAATCGCTCTCCACCCCTTCATCCTCCTTTTATCCTTCTTTTCTTCTGCTCATGCAACCGTCACTTGCTGAACCATTTGAGCCCGTCTGAGCCCTCCTGCACACTGAGATCTTCCTCTCCTCTCCAATTGGCAGGTTAGTTCGGTGGCCGCCTGCTGAACCATCTGAGCCCTCTTGCACACTGAGGTCATTCTCTCCTCCGATTGGCAGGTTAGTTCGGTGGCCGCCTGAACCATCTGAGCCTCTCTGAGCCCTCCTGCACACTGAGGTCATTCTCTCCTCCCATTGGCAGGTTAGTTCAGTGGTCTCCGATTACCGTTTATCCAGAAAATAGATACCAGACAAACTGGCAGAATAGAAAGCCAACTCTAACTTTCTTTGTTCTTTCATTTGAATTTGAATATATGCAAACTCAGAGATTCATCAGTAATCACAGGAAGTAACAGAAATCAGAGAAGCACTAGAAGATAAAGATGTTTGTTCTTCCTTATGCCCGGGAGTGATACCAAGGAACTTTCAATGACCTCTCCTATGTCTTGGGTATAATGCTTCGATATCCCGGGTAAGATGTTTGGTTGATTTCCATGTCCCGAGTACCTTTTGCTATATCCCGGGCAATGTTCTCCTGGGTTCCCGGGAGAGACACTAGTTGCCCGAAGACTTTTTCATGTCCAGGCGTTCCCTGGAAAAGCATGCTCATTCTCATATATTCTCGGGTAAGAAACACTAGGACTTGTCCTGGCCAGGAACCTTGTTTCCGGGCAAGAAACTCTTATTCTCATGTATTCCCAGGCAAGAAACACTAGGACTTGTCCTGGTCAAGATGCTTGTTCCTGGGCAAGAAATTTTTATTCTGCGTTCCCGGGAGAAACCTTATAACTTGTCCCCGAGTAAGAAGCTCTCAGTTTCATGAATTTTCGAGCAACAAAACCCTGTCCCGGGCAAGGAACATGAGTTCCCGAGCAACGGACCCCTGTCCCGGGCAAGGAACATGAGTTCCCGAGCAACTGACCCCCCTATCCCGGGAAAGGAACACATGGTTTCCTGGGAGAGAGCTTAATCAATCAGGAGATCGATTAAGGAACTCTTAATCGATCAAGAGATTGATTAAGGCATTCTTAATCAATTAGTGGATCGATTAAAAGTCGCTATTTGGTTTCCTCAGAAAAGCGGTTAATCGATCACAGAGTCGATTAAGATTATCCTTAATCGATTAACAAATCGATTACTATGGGTTCTGTGGGAAATCCAATTTCTTCACAGAATGCTCTGTAATCTATCCGATGATCGACTAACAATCCTAACCATGGCTTAATCGATTCATCCATCGATTATCTGATTACTTGGTCTCTTTCACCCGAGTCAACCACATTGGACCATGTTTCCAGAGAACACAATGATCCGGTCCGGAGACAAGTAACTAAGCCTTCTCCAAACATAATCCGGTACAGAGAACGAACTACCGAGCCCTCTCTGACCTAGTCCGGAGAACGAGCTACCGAGCCCTCTCTGACTTCATCTGGTCCGGAGAACGAGCTACCGAGCCCTCTCTGACCTAGTCCGGAGAACGAGCTACCGAGCCCTCTCCGACTCCATCTAGTCCAGAGAACGAGCTATCGAGCCCTCTCTGATCTAGCCCGAAGAACGAGCTACCGAGCCCTCTTTGACCTAGTCCAGAGAACGAGCTACCGAGCCCTCTCTGACTTCATCCATCATTGGTCAATCTGAATATATTGAACTTAATTCCTATGAACTTAAATCTGTGTCAACATCAAAATAACAATCAGGACAAAACGCATCAACAGAATCATCATTTAATGATAATCTAATGGAATTAATGGTTTATGACGTGATGAATGCAGTTGATCATTCAAATATAGATGAAATACAAACACCTAAAGTTCAAAAATTATATGATATGTTAAAGGCCAGTGAAAGAAAAATATGGGAAGATATTTCTTCTGCTCATTTCCAACTATTAGCTATTGCAAGGCGAATATCAAGACAGAATATCATTTGTCAGAACAATGTTATAATGACATTTGTTAATTGATGTTAGAATTGTTCTTTGCCGATAACATAATGATTGATAGTTTCTACAGTACAAAGAAATTGATCAGGAGTTTAGGTTTGCCTGTGAAAAAAATTGATTATTGTATAAATAACTGCATGATTTGTTGGAATGAAGATAGTAAACTTATTGAATGTAGAATGTGTAATCACCCTCGTTATAAGTAGTGCAATCACATATCAAGGAAGAAGAAGAAGAATTTACCATGTAAAGTTATGGATTACTTCCCATTATTAACTACTAGACTTCAATATTTATATGCATCTGCCGCAATAACAAGTCACATGAGGTGGCATTACGAGCATGTACACGAAGGAGATATAATGTGTCATCCTTCTGACTCTTCTACATGGAAATATTTGGATACAATATTTCTCTCTTTTACAATGGAACCACGTTGTAAGATTGGAACTTTCAACAGATAGAGTTCAACCATTTAGTCAATTTGGATAGCAATATTCATCTTATCCAGTCATATTAACACCATATAACTTGTCACCTTAGATGTGCATTAAAGATTAGGGGTGTAAACGAGTCAAATCGCTCGCGAGCTATTCGGGTCACAGTTCGAAAAAAATTTATTCGATTAAATTAACGAGTCAAGCTCGTGCCTGATTTTAAGCTCGAAAATATTATCGAGCTGAGCTCGTGCTTAATAGTATTTGGTTCATGAGCTCACGAACATATTCGTTAAGAGGCTCGCGTTTATCATATTATATATATATTATATAAATTATAAATATTATATTAATGAGTTGAGCTCGAACTTTCTTATAACTTTCCATGACCTACTTTCTAAACATTATCAAATGGCGAGTCTGTATTAATTTTGAGACCTTAACAAAGCTTGCCTCAAGGACTACTATCCTCTTCCCTGAATAAATCAATTGGTGGACTCCACTTCAGGTTGTATTTATATGTATGTTTGATGCCTATCAAGGATATAATCAAATCCCTTTGGCTAAGAAAGATAAGAAAAAGGTCAGTTTCATCATCTCAGATGAAACTTTTTGTTATTCTATTATGCCTTTTGATTTGAAAAACGTAGGGGCTACTTATCAACAACTCATTAATCGAGTTTTTAAGCACCATATAGGCCACAACATTGAGGTATATGTGAATGACATATTGATCAAATCAGGCTAAAATATGATCAGTGACATCAAGGAAGCATGCATTACTTTATGAAGAAATAACATCAAATTAAATCCAAATAATGTCTTTTCAGTGTAAAGAGTGGTCATTTCCTAGGGTACATAGTTACTAAAAAAAGGATAGAAGCCAATCCTGAAAAGTCCAAGCTCTGAAAATATGATTTCCCCTAGAAATACTAAAAAAGTTCAAAAGTTGGTCAGACGAATCACTGCATTATCCCGATTTATATCACAATCAGTTGCAAAGAGCCTTCCTTTCTTTAAGATCTTACACAAAATAGCCAAATTCACTTGGGATAAGAGATGTGAACAGACCTTTAGTGATATGAAGAAATATTTGACAATTTTGCCGATTCTATCAAAACCAACACAGAGTGAACCACTATGGCTATATTTATATGATATAGAAGCTGCTTTGGGCTCAGTTCTAGTTTGACAAAAAGGAAGCATCCAACAACCTATCTATTTCTCAAGTCATCTATTGAAGGATGTTGAGACTCGGTATACCACCTTGAAAAAGCTTACTTTATCATTCCTATTAACCACCCGCAAACTTCAACTGTTTTTCTTCTCTCATCCTATCATAGTATTAACCAATAGTGATCTGAGCCAGATATTAACTAATCCGAAAGCCTTGGGACGATTAATCAAATAGACTACAGAGCTCGGTGAATATGATATACAATATCAACCAAGGACAGCCATAAAGGCCCAAGCCTTAGCTGACTTCCTGACTGAGACCTCCTATACATAATTATAAGAAACATGAAAAATATTCATAGATGGATCATCCACCAAAAAAGGAAGTGGGGTTAGAATCTTGTTGTGCTCTCCTAAAGGGGATACATTACAGCTAGCAATAAAACTTCATTTTAAGACCTCCAATAATGAAGCTGAGTATAAAGCATTACTCGTCGGATTACAAGCAGCCAAACATGTAGGAGCAACTCGAGTATTTATATATTCAGATTCACAACTAGCTACCTAGCAAATAGAAGAAACTTTTGAAATCCGTAATGACAGACTCTGACGGTATACTGAGGCTCTCAAAAAATTAAAGACTGATTTTTAGGAAGTTACTATACAGAAAGTACCTCGAGCTGATAACCAAAAAGTAAATGAGCTAGTTAGATTAGCTAGTGCTTTGATAAATTGAGAACATGAAGAACCCATAGTTCATTATCAACTTATCACCCACATTGATAAAGTTACTGAGGTATTTGAACCTGCTAATTAGAGAGTTTCTATCATCGCCTTTCTTAAACATGGAACCCTGCTATCTGACCCAGGTCAGGCCAAGGTGCTCAAAGGGTGGGTGGTCATATTCACTTTAGTAAGGGACACCTTGTACAAAGCGAGCTTTTTCTCGACCTTTACTCAAATGTCTCGGTATAGGTGAGGCCGAGTACGTTATGCAAGAGATTCATCAAGGTATTTATGAAAATCACATCAGAAGATGAACTCTAGCCTGAACAATATTGTTAACTAGATATTTCTAGCCCACTTTACAAATTGGCATAGCTCGGATGGCCAATACCTGCCTAAATTGTCAAAGACATCAAAATCTCCCTCATCATCCTATGGGGAATGGATATTATGAGTCCTTTCTAAATTGGGTCTAACAAAAAAAAAAATTTCTCGGTAGCCGTCGATTACTTTTCCAAATGGATTGAAGTTGAACCATTGGCAAGGATCATTGAGGAGGGTATTTTAAAATTTCTCTGGTAAAATATCATTTGCAGATATTGAATCCCCCATAATTTGATATCAGATAATGGACGACAGTTTTAAGGATGCAAGTTACAAGAATGGTGCTAAGAACTCAAGATTTTACAAGCCTTCACTTCCATAACATATCCACCAAGCAACAAACAGATAGAGGTGGTTAATAGAGAGTTCGTCAGAGGTCTCAAAATAAAGTTAGATTAGGTACAAGACAATTGGGTGAATGAACTTCCTGGTATTCTATGGGCATATGGAACTACCCCATGAGATAACACCCAGATGACTCCTTTCCATCTCGTCTATGGAGGAGAAGCAATAATATGAAGCAATTTTGCCTTACGAAACCAGGAGCATTTCGCGACCTTTAGGATTAATTGGATTGAAGGTCCATATACCTGAATTAATAAAAAAAGAAATGAGATATAACTGATAAAGAAATTAAAGAGCAAGAAAACTATTCAGTAGGAAGGGCGGCGTGCTAAATAAACTAGCTAGCTTAGTTTGATAGATTTCATCATCCTAGATCTCCTATGGCAACTCATGTAAACTTTCTCCTATATATAATATCCTATGCGCTTTCTTTTGCGCAATCGTGATAAAATATTCTGGCGTCCAAAATAATATACAATGTCATTTTTTAATTTTTTTAAAATTTTTATTTATTTTTTTAACTTATGATTAAGACATTAAAAATTTTTCCTTTCGAATTTAGGGGTTAGGTTGTAACATTAAGCATAAAACATTTTTGAAATGAAAAAAATTTAGTTGCTCACGGGGTGTGCAAGTACGAGATAATAACTCGGCACACCCTGTGAGCAATTAAATTTTTTTATTTTAAAATTTTTTTTTATACTTAACACTATAACTCAACTCTAAATTCTAAATGAAAAATCTTAAATGATTTAACTATAAATAAAAAAAATAAAAAATGATAATGTACTATTTCGGAAGCTCGAATATTCTATTGCGGAGGAGTCATGCAAAAGAAGACACAAAGTATATCAGTTTTATAAAACACACACCACACAAAAAAAAAATAATTCTCAGTCATTCAATCCCTGGGGTGGTCGGTCCGGTCCCACGGAAATTTCCCACCGACCACCAGGGTAAATCGGGAAAGCGCATACGGTGGCCAATCCAGATGCCCAGCATCCTTTGAATGTCTCATTTGGAAGAAAATTCTTACAAATACGTGTAGATCGAACCGCGGGTCCCTGGGTCACAAGCGGAAAAGATGCCCAGCATCCTTTGATTGTGTGCATTTGAAAGAAAATTCTTACAAAAGTATATCAGTTTTATAAACAACACACACCACACAAATGTGCATGTACAATTGAGAGCACATAGACTCAATAAATATTAATATTGTGAACTAAGAAATATATTTTTATTATAATGGGAATAAGAATGAAGCAAATTGCCTCCATAATTTATATTCATTTTTTATTGTTTTACTATTTTTTAATATATATTTTTGTTTATTATACTTAGAGAAACAAATAACAAAATTATCCATTAATCAAAATTATTTATTGTAAATATTGATGTTCGACAGCTTTCCTTAAGAAAACAATTGTGTATGATATATAAGAAGCAATAAGAATTTACGTTTAAAGAGAAGGAAGTGCACTCATATCGGAGTACATACATACATCAAAGATAGATGATCGATCGTATAATTTACTGAAATGAAAATTTTACTTGAAATGAAGGATCAAATTTAAGGTGGAATATGTTGAGAAGTAAACTCTGATCATGCATGCATGCTCTATTTTTCTCATTTATTTGGTTTCTCATATTCATTTAATTTCATAAACCCTATTTATTGTAATTAATTATTCTCACACCATTACGTATATACTGAAGAACCAAACTGTTCAGGGCGAGTCTTAGTTCATGTATCTGATAAACTTAGACGGGATCATATATAATTGATCAAAGAATTGTAGATTGCAATCAAAATAGAAAGAAAGAAGAGAAGCAATGAGCTCAGAGTTGATCACAAGATTATGAGAAAGTGATGGTGGATTGACGTAAGTAATTAATTAAGCAAGAACATGGATGTTAATGAAAATGCTATATATGATCATTGATCTGATATAATATGCAATAATTAATTTCCAATAATTAGCAAATCACAGCGTATCACACTGCGCCGAGACGAAAGAAAGCGCCGCCTCCTTCAAATCGTAGAGAATATGCAGGTTCTGCTGCTGGAAGTTGCCAATGATCGACAAGCCCCTCGATCCCATGATGGTCAAGCACAGCAACCCCGCGCTCGAATCCGCTATTATGTAGTTCTCCGCCGGCAAATCCAGATCGGCGCCGTCGAAATTGAGCGTCAGCTTCGGCACCTCCACCGACGACGATTCTGCTGGCAGCGAGAAACAAACGTCGAGTCCCACGTTGGAGCCGTCGGCCACCGGTAGCTGCACCTGGTTCAGGAACGCCCGCTTCACTCGCCGGTAGGCCGCCGCCTCCAAGTACGTGATCGACGTGCCGGAGTCGATGATCACGCCGCCGGTGCCGTCGTCTTGGATGGCGAAGGAGGAGCTTGGGATTTGGAGGCGGGTCCCGCCGACGGTGATGCCTTTGAGGGGGAGGTAGTAGAAGGATGGCTGCTGCGGGTTCTTTAGCAACGGGATCGTTTGCACGGCCGTCGCCGCTTCTCCTGCGCTGAGGTCGGCCAGGGAGCCGAAGAGCAAGGGGCTCTTCTTGGATTGGTTGAAGGAGGTGAGGCAGTAGGAGAACTTGTCCAATCCCAGCTGAGATATCAATGAGAGCGGCCCGCGGCCGAGCCCCACGATCCCTGCGCCCTGCGAGAAGCCGCTCCCCTGATTGGTGTCGCCGCAGCCGAACGCGACGCCGGGCACTGCAGTCGCGTTCGAGCCGCCTCCGAACCCAAAGGTCTCTCTCGCGAGCACGCCTTGCGTCGACGAGGAGTCGCCGTAGGTGTACAGGTACTCGCAGGCAGAGGTCGCGCACCGGGAGGTGGGGAGGGCCTGGCAGAGGTCGCCTGAGCAGGGGAGCTTCTCGTAGGTGGAGGAGTTCGAGGGGTCGAAGACGGGTGTGGGCTGGGAGAAGCACTCGACGCAGGGCTTGCACTGCGTCCAGATAAGGTCGCTGCCGGTGTCGAGGATGGCGGAGTAGGCGAGGCTGGGCGTGCCGATGGCGAGATCCATGAGGAACTCGCCGTTGCCGGGGTGAACCGGAGCCTCGACTTGACTGCTGCCAGCCGCGGCGGCTTTCACCGCCGCGGCGCTGCCGGCGGTCAGCCTCGCTACCCTATGACTGCTGCGCATCGCAGCTCGCTGGAGAAGCTCAAATTTGGAGAAATTTCCATTGGCGTCGACGTGAGTGAGCTCTACTTTGAGGCCGCTTAGCGATGAACAACGAGCCATGAGAATGAACGCCGATATTTGGAGTAAGAAGAACAAAACCCAAAGCTCTGCTGAATCCATTTATCAGAAACCAAATTAAAACAAACAAAGATTCAAAGCCTCTATAAATAGGATTAATTTGCTGAAACTGTCTAACGAACAAGAAGGGCAATTAATTAGAAGCAAGATGAAGAGAGTATAATAATCTGCATGTTTTGTGAATTGATTCACAGTTTATTGGTGTGAGCAACGAGTTATATGCCCCGAGGCATAGCTGAGTTGCATGATTATGACGCAGCAGATTTATAGAAGACGGCAAGGTTCGAATCCTGACGAAGTCAGACAATACCCTTCTGCGTCGTGACTAACTGCAGTTTCTCGATTTACCTTCTCATAAATGATCGTGAGACCGTTAAGATGATAGATTTTTTTTTAAGAAGAGCAACGAGCTATATGCCTAAAATTGCGTCCGTACAGTTTTAGGTTTAGATAGGTAAGATATCTGTTTCTCCACTCATGACTCATGATCAACGGCTTTGACTTGAGAAAAATTCAGTTCTTAGCAGAATTTTTTAAACGTTTCCATTAATCACCTCGTAGTTTAGGAAATCACATACATTATCCCTTGTATTTTACTTTCCCTCTCCTTAACTTTATCAAGTTAAAGCATTGAAGAAAGCTGCATATAAATCTCCACCATATAACTAATTAAGTTGTGTTCGTAGCCTCCATGGCATAGCTGAGTTGGTTAAGATGGAGTAGACTTGAAGAGGACAAGAGTTTGAATCTAGTGAAGCTGAGCAATATCCTCGTCATAACCAACTGCAGTTTCTCGATTTACCTCCTCACAGATGGTCGTGAGGCCGACCGCGTATAGTTAACAACACTCAAAATTAATGAGAGTAAAACGAAAATTTCTCTCTTTTGTTTCTCGGAAATAAAACTGGAACAGAGAGAAGGGTTGCTGAGCAACTTGAATGCTAACCTCACTAGTCATGCCAATGGAATGGAATGGCATTAAGCCACAGAAGGTCTGGTGGTTATTGGTGGAGGTTTGGTGATCTATCAACATTGTTTGGTTCGCTTAGCTTCTTAATTTATTTATAGAGAATAACAAGTGCTTGGAAGAATGTTCCATGTCAAAGAGTTTGACAATACCTTGAGTAAGAGGCAAGGATAAATGAGGAGAGTGGATCACCAACAACAATTAAATAGTAGATTAAACTTTTGAGATAGTAAAATATAGAACTAGGATGAATCAAATCCTACCAATAATACATAAAAAAAGGTCATATACTTCCTAACACTTACCTTCCATTAAACACTGGTTATACATGATAAAATTTATAAGGCTAGAAGCAAATTATATCTAGATAAAATACAAATTTTCCTCCAAGAGAATGTATAGATCATATGCCGGGAAATTATGTGAGTGATACTATTATAAGATAATGTTATATGTTTTGATAAAGAGTGGATTGACTCATTCTACGTTAATTTGGCCTAATTCACTCAGCCATTTTGACCAATGTGGCCAATCTTGCTCATCCAACTTGTCCAATTTATCTTATTTGCCTAATCCATTAATTAAGCTATATATGTAAGGCGAGAAGAGAAAAAAGCCTTTCAAAATTAAGTTATAGGGAGAGAGCTCCATCATTACAAACATTGTTTGTGTCACTTTCTATGTTCCTCTCATATATTCCATCCAAGTGATTGATCGTCTTAAGCTTTCTTTACCTTTTTAGTTTGTCGTCTCATTTAACTCTTTTCATTTCGTCCATTTAGTCCAAATATCTTTAGCTCTTAATCCATCGATCGGAATTTATTAGACTTGTCCAAATAATTTAACCAATTTAATTAGTTCATTTGGGTCATCCAATCCACATGGATTGTTTGGTCTATTTAACCTACTCATTTTACTTTGCCAATTAATTAAATTATCCAATCAAATCGGTTCTAACCAATTGACCTTGTTTGCCTAGCCAATTCTCACCTAGCTTCTATGCCTAGCTTGCACGTTTCATGCTCTCTACTTGCTAAATCTTCCAAGTTATTCCAATCAATCTATCCATTTTATCTACCTCTATGTTAGCTTTGAAGCTAACAAGTAATATAATATTCAATGGAATGGTTGAAACGGAAGGTCATTCTTAGAATGATAGTTTCACATTAAATTATCCAACGTAACTATAAACGTGATGATAAAATTATAGAAATAATCATTCATTTTCATTTCATTCTATTAAGAAAGATGGCCTCAGACAATATCAAAAAACCAAGAGCTGATATCGATCATTAAAGCTCATGTTGAATATATGACAACTTTTTCACTGAAAGTTTCGTCTACCCTGTAGATTGAAGAGAAAATAAAATTGAAGATGAAGAGGAAAAAAAATGGAAGGAGAGAAAATGATTAAAATTTTATTTGAAAAAGAAAAAACCTAAAATGGTTCCTCTATAAGTCAGTTCCAAGAAGCTTCAAACATGGCCTAAATATCTTTTGGAATATTTTCTGTCTCTTTTTTTTTTTCAGAATCAGAATCTAACTAATAAAACACAGATTTGCATTATATAACTTTATTGATAACCCTATATATATTTACTAGAGCTTTTGCTAATCTATATATTAGGAATATATTATTATGGCATTGAAAATATATAATTTTGTGATCGAGTTGAAGGCGAATATCCAACCCAATTAATTCTCTATTCCACTAGCTCTATAAATAGAACTTGTTCAGTCGTTGACGCACCCATAGAACACAATAGAATCAAGCAAGCATAAGCCACGTACCGAACGTGCATGGAGCATGCATGCCAACAAGTTGATGTTGACCTTGCTTTCTAGTGCTAGCTCCTCTTCTCTATATAAAGTGGCCAGCTCCCCCCTCTCGTCTCACCGACTCACACCAAGGCCGACCAAGTTGAACTCCTCCGGCGCTCCATGCACGAGGTCGTGGAGAAGAGGATGAAGGTGAAGAAAGGATGGCTCACGGTGAAGGTGGGAAACGTTGACGGATATGGCGATGGCTATCAGAGCTTCACCATCCCCATCTCCTACCTCTACCACCCTCTCTTCTCGAGGCTCCTCGAGTCGGCCGGCGAGGTCTACGGTTTCCGTTCCTCCGGGCCGCTCAAGCTGCCGTGCTCGGTCGACGATTTCCTCAGACTCCGGTGGTTCATCGAGAGGGAGTTGCACCACCAATCCCACGCGCTCCGTATCCACTCCTTCCCTTTGCTCTCTTGTTGATTAATCACCACTGAATGTTGAATTGCCAAATTTTTAAAGAAATTAATCAGTGTGCAAGAAAATCGGTCATATATGGTCCCTTGCAACCATATATTTTAGATATAGTTAATTGCTTAAACTAGCACTAATGGTTTTGTAGTGGAGAATTAGCACATGAAAAGAACAAAATCATTTTAGAAAAAGAGTAACGATCTTCTTACGCACCTCCTGGAACTTTATGATATGTAATTTGATTAATTGATAAGGAATTAATATGACCTTTTTCTATTATTATTTTTATGTATTAAGAAAAAAAAAGGCATCTTCGCTTTTGCTGTCCTCTGCTGTATCGGATGCTTATCCGGAGTAAAGCCTAAACTTTCTTTTCGATGCCATGGAATATTTAAAGCAAGTGTTCATTGGTCATTGGATGATTTAGCTTTGGAGGTGAAAAAGAAGGTACAGAATAGAGAATAGTAGCAATGCTCAGTGCTAAAACAGCTCTTGTATGAATGTTTAGATCATCAAGAGAAATAAAAAAAATGGGTTGAGAATGCAAGAACAAGCGAAAATCACTCGAGAAGCTTGTTACATGTACCGACGCCGACTGCTGCGGCAAGATGCCAAGCTGCATGAAGATAGGGAATTTCAGGGAAGCAATCATCAGCAACAAAAAATGCCCCTCCTAATAGAGAAGACATTTTATGTAGGTTGTGTGCCATCTTTAGATCTGGTCTTGATAATGCTTGTTTGGCAAATGCTACCTAACAAAAAGCAACGAGATTCAATGAGTCGAGCAGAGAAATAATTAATAGCTCCCCTTCAAAATGGAAAAAAATTGGAGCTATACCACAATAAACATGCACTTATGGAATAATATAAGAGCATATAATCACCATCCACAGTATAACCAATCTAAATTAGTTTCAGCTGTAACATGGATCAAAGATACACACAGGAGAATGCACAAATATCCTGATCAATTGTAAAGTGTCGTAATGCTTTCATTAAGAGAGGGAAATTTAACACTAGTGCAAAGAATAGTTAGAATCTCTTTATCCAAACTGGTTCAGTCAAGGGCAGAAGCTTACATGAGGAAGAAACCATAATCCTTGCTAGAAGATATAACTGAATTCAAGAGTAAAGGAAACAAAGTGCAATATCTTTGAAAATATTTCTACTAACTATTATAGATATTATAATAAAAATTTTGTAGAAGTTACTTGCCTCCATCAATCCTGTGTGAACAGCCGAAACCATCAAGGGTTGAAATGGCAAAAGCAATGTTGATGCCGCCATTAGCAGTTTTGGATTCTCATTTTTGAGTGCACGTGATAAACACTACAAGAAATAATTGTCTACACTTTATACGTCACCAAGATAAGGGAGAATATCGTAAATTTTTTTCTTGTGTAGAAAAGTTAACAATTGTTATAAAAAATGTTGTACATATAAAAGACAATTAATATCACAAAAAGAAGATGAAATCAACACTAGGAAAAAATAGGGGGAAAAAAGTGATGTGTCAACACGCATTAATTAACAAGGAACATGTGCAAATTGGGCAAATAATCTTTAAGCTTCAAAAGTGAATATATAAGCC
The DNA here is from genome assembly GCF_044706935.1 of Curcuma longa. NCBI lineage: Eukaryota > Viridiplantae > Streptophyta > Magnoliopsida > Zingiberales > Zingiberaceae > Curcuma > Curcuma longa. The sequence goes on from NC_133881.1 coordinate 11,694,296, forward strand.
TTTTCTATTACTAATTGCATTCAGTGGCTCACAAGCAAAAGCAAAAGTGAACTTTATGTACACAGAGGGAGAAATCATCAGAAATCATACAAAAGTCCTGACTGAAACCATAATCAGCTGATCCATGAACAGAGACCAATTAATTAAGCCAATGTGTTTGTATTTAGTGCCACAATGATTGAGCATATGCAGCTAATGTGTTCTGATAGTCTACAAGCGGTATGCTATATCATAACATGCACAAGCATTCATTGTAGTAAGAAAACAACTAAACCAAGTTATATTACTTTCTAAAATAATTTGACTGAAATAAATTTGTAGAATTAGGGGATAGGAAAAATATTGAATTACATTTGCTCATTAATATTGGTTACATGGGTATATATATACTAAAGATAAAATCTGAAACCTAGAACTACTAAATGTAGAATAGGACTCAATCCACTTGACCAATATCGCTATTAATCTAACATCTTTAACACTCTTGCTCAAGTTGGATCATAGATACTATCTATGCCCAACTAAGCAATATCTTTAACACTATTGCTCAAGTTGGATCATAGATACTATCTATGCCCAACTCAGCATAATATAGTGAAATGAGAAACATCCTACATGCACACAAGGGAAACAGAACTTAATGAAGCATAACCAATGATCCTTTGGAACTTTAATCAATAAAGCTTTAGAAATTGTGGATGGAGTGTGCAAGTAGAGGCTCCACACGAGATGGGATTGTCACTAAGCTATCAAATCACAAGCTGAGATTAGTGGTGATGGTGCTTGCATGTGTGTGATGTTTGATTGTCACAAGGCTGTAGAATCGTAAATAGAGGCAAGTGGTGGCAGTGCTCACATCTGCATGAGGGATAATCATTGCATGCATTGATTCTTGGGGTACTCGCAGTTACTCCACATGATATATACAACCATCAGTTGTGGTTCTGATATCCACTTGTAATGAAATAATAGAGCGAACTGAGCATCAAACAAGAGGGTCATGTCATGGTCGGTGTTAGAGTGCATGACGAAGGAAGGTTGTATTATTGCTTGTGTAGAAAATGCTCACGAGAATATTGAGGAAAACATTAGATCCTTTGAATTCTGATATCCCTTTAAATCTAGATGCTAGCGGGCAATGTTGTGTGGTCACGCTAAGGATACACAAAGCAAGGAAAATGAAGCAAAGTTGTCATGCGATGTACTCGTCTTCTCTTTGTGATGTGCAATGGTCTAGACAAGGCAATTAGTACAAAAAGAGAACACAACAGTGGGATGAAGTCACAAACATGTTCATGAGTTGAAAACGAGTACATAAATGACAGAGAGAAGAGGAAAGAAAGGGTCGAACTATAAGGGGGGCCTACAACCTCCTCTTGAGGGAAATACCACTTTGAAAAATCTTCGTTCTAGAAATGGGGTTTTGATATCATGTAAACTTTGGAAATAGGATAAAAAGTATTATAGTGCATTTAATAATAAGCAAGTTGCAAGGGTATGTATTTATCCATCAACGCTAAGCCTATACTTCCTATGATTGGGGCTCAACACTTCTCGTCAAGTTTGGGAAGCTCTTGATCAAACTTTTGCATTCCACTTTCGAACATAGGTTCTCCAGCTTCGTCTATAACTACAACATGTGCAACAAGGGGACATCTCTATCAATGACTATATACAATCAATTAAGACCATATCCAACAATTTAGCTGCAATTGGACATCCGGTGTCTGAATTAGATTTACTAATATATGTTCTTGCATATTTAGGCCCTTAATATCACAGTTTCATTCCTAATTCACAACTCGCATAAATCATGTCACTCAAAACACTTCATGATATATTATTATCTTTCTACAAATCTAGTCTTAAAGGATGTCAGAGAATTCTCTCTCTTTATCGGTGCATGTGACTAGCAAAGCTCCACAACATTATTAGAAAAATCAATCTTGTCCATAACATGATCATCGAAATCAAAGTGGAGGAAATAGAGGCCGAGGTCGAGAATGCCATTAAATCTGTCTCAACTATGGTCACTTTGCCTAAAATTGTTATAAAAGATTTGCCCCCGGGGCATAGTTAAGTTGGTTACAACGGAATAGACTTGTTGAAGTGGGCAAGGATCGAATCTCGACGAAGCCGAGACAATGCCCTCTTCCGTCATGGTTAACTGTAGCTTCTCGATTTACTTCCTCACAGATAGTCGTGGGGCCGACTATGTGGGGCCGCTGGGGTGGCGAATTCCATCTTTTGCTGAAGTTATAAAAGATTTGATTCAAATTTCCCAAGAGGACTTGCATTATTACATCAACCCCCACCTTTCTCTTGGCAATCAACAATTCATGCATCTCAATTTGAAGCATTCTCACTTTCCATTGCTCCTAATAGAGTTTCTTCAATTCTTGTAAACCCAAGATGACATTTCTGGAGCGGCTCATCATGTTACATCAGATTATGATATTCTCGCAAAAGCTTTGCCCTATCATGGACCCGACATGATACAAATAGGCAATGACTCAGGTTTACAAATTGATCACTTTGGACACACATCCTTTTATTCCTGTGGTTGACAAATTGCTCACTTTGGACACACATCCTTTTATTCTTGTGGTTGAACCTTTCGCATGCGCAACACTCTTCATGTTCCTTCTATCACTAAGAATTTACTTTCTGTGCGTCAATTTACTCTTGATAATAATGTATTTTTGAATTTCATCGAGGAGACGTTAAAGACGACTTTTATCATCTTCAACCCACCTCTACCAATGCCTTCATTGGAGAAGGCACTGACAAATTCTCTTGACATGCACATCTTGGTCATCCATCTTTAAGATATCATTAATCGTTATGGTTTACCAACTTCTTTAGCCTCCTCATCTCATTTATATGAAGCATGTATGAAAAATCCTATAAACTACCTTTTGTATCTTCCACTTGTATCTCTAGTTTTCTTTTAGAAATAATTCATTCTGATATATGGGGTTCTCCTCCTATTTTACTAATCAAGGTTTTCTTTATTATATTCTTTTAATTGATAATTTTAGCAAGTTCACTTGGATTTTTCCTATGAAATGAAAATTTGATCCCTTAGATATTATTATCACTTTCAGAAACATGTTGAGCACTACTTTGATTGTAAAATAATCTTTTTCATTCTGATTAGAGAGGAGAGTATCAAACGCTTCATCGCCATCTCACCTTTTCTGGAATCCTTCATTGAGTTTCTTGCCACCACACCCCTGAACAAAGTGGATCTGCAGAAAGGAAGCATCACCATATAATTGAATTGTCTTAGCTCTTCTTAATCATGCTTCAGTCTCACTTAAATTTTAGGATGATGTCATCCAAACCTCAGTCTACCTTATCAATCGTTTACCTACTCTGCTACTTCAAAACAAAAGTTCCTTGGAAAAACTCTATAATCAACCTCTAGATTATTCATTCTTATGTATCTTTGATTATGCATGTTATCCTTAGTTAAGTTCTTACTCTAAACATAAGTTAAACCCTCACTCTCAACAATTTTTTTCTTGGTTATAGTAATTTGCATCATAAATACCTTTGCCTACATATATCGATTGGTCAAGTTTGGGAAGCTCTTGATCAAACTTTTGCATTCCACTTTCGAGCATAAGTTCTCCAGCTTCGTCTACAACTACAATCTATGTAACGAGAGGACGTCTCTATCAATGACTATATGCAATCAGTTAAGATCATCTTAAACAATTTAGATGCAATTGGACATTCGGTGTTTGAACTAGATTTACTAATACATATTCTTGCATATTTAGACCCTCAATATGATAGTTTCATTCCTAGTGTCACAACTCGCATGGATATGTATCACTCGAAACACTTCATGATATGTTATTATCTCATGAAAGATTTCTACAAATCTAGTCTTAAAGGGTGTTAGATTCTCTTTCTTTATCGGCGCATGTGACTAGCAAAGCTCTATAACATATTAGAAAAATCGATCTCGTCCACAACATGATCAAAGAAATCAATCTCATCGACAACATGATCATCAAAATCAAAGTGGAGGAAACAGAGGCTGAGGCCTGAGATCGAGGAAGCTATTTGCCTAAAATTGTTATAAAATATTTATTCAAATTTTCCAAGAGGACCTACATCATCAAGTGGATCTCCACCTTTCTCTTGGCAATCAACAACTCATTCATCTCAATTTAAGGCATTCTCACTCTCTATTACTCCTAATACAATTTCTTCAATTCTTGTAAATCCAGGATGGCATCTGGATTCTGGAACGGCTCATCATGTTACACTAGATTATGATATTTTTGTAGAAGCTTCGCCCTATCATGGACCCGACATGGTATAAATAGGCAATGACTCTTTGCAAATTGCTCACTTTGGACACACATCCTTTCATTCTTGTGGTCGAACCTTTCACATGCGTAATACTCTTCATGTTCCTTCTATCACTAAAAATTTATTTTCTGTGCGTCAATTTGTTCTTGATAATAATATATTTTTTTGAATTTCATCCTCATCATTATCTTATGAAGGATCTTGCGAAAAGAACTATTATACTTCGAGGAGACATTAAAGATGACCTTTATCATGTTCAACTCACATCTACCAATGCCTTTGTTAGAAAGAGAAATTCTCTTGGCATGCACATCTTGGTCATCTATCTTTACGTCTTGTTTAGGATATCATTAATCGTTATGGTTTACCAATTTCTTTAGCCTCCTCATCTCATTTATGTGAAGATGCATGAAAGTAAAATCCCATAAACTACCTTTTGTATCTTTCACCCGTACCTCTAGTTTTTCATTAGAAATAATTCATTCTGATATAGAAGCCCTACTCTTATTTTATCTATTCAAGGTTTTCTTTATTATATTCTTTTTATTGATAACTTTAGCAAGTACACATGAATTTTTCATATGAAATGAAAATTTGATCCCTTAGATATTTTTTATCGCTTTCAGAAACATATTAAGCACTACTTTGATCATAAAATAATCTTTTTCATTCTGATTAGGGAGGAGAGTATCAAGCGTTTCATCGTCATCTCACCTTCTCTAGAATCCTTCATCGAGTCTTTTGCCCTCACACCTCTGAACAAAATGAATCCACAGAAAGAAAGCATCAACATATAATTGAAAATGCCTAAGCTCTTCTTAATCATACTTCAATCTCACTTAAATTTTGGGATGACGTCGTCCAAACCTCAGTCTACCTTATCAATCGTTTACCCACTCTGCTACTTCAAAACAAAAGTCCCTTGGAAAAATTACTCATTCTTATGTATTTTGATTGTGCATGTTATCCTTAATTACGCTCTTACTCTAAACACAAGTTAAACCCTCACTCAATAATAGTGTTTCTTGGTTATAGTAATTTACATCATGGGTACCTTTTCCTGCATATATCGACTGGGCGGATATATTTTTCTTGACATGTTACTTTTAATGAGTCTCTCTTTCCATTTGTAGTTGTTACTTCAGACACTCCTTCAAAGAATCAAGGCAGCATTTTGATATCACCAAATAGCATACCAGAATCCCCACAGGTTGATCCAATAGTTCATACTGAAGGTACAATGGGGATATAATTTTAGGTCTTGCTTCATTCCCATTAATTTTTACAGACTCAACAACTAATGATGACCCACTCTCGAGTCCTGGTTCTTCAAATAATGTAACTTCGTAGGCCCATCAGTTTGATCACTCATCTCTGAAGAGTTTTGATGATGATACTCCTCGTCGCATGCTTCGTCTAAGCGAGATTTATGCACAGTGTCCACTAGTTTCCACCCGATATCCTCTTCCACATGCTATAATTGTTTCTTCAAATTCTATTTAACCAACTAGCTTTACACAAGCAATCAAAGACTCAAATTGGTGCTCTGTGATGACTATAAAATTTGATGCTCTTCTCAGCAATAAAACATGGAGCTTAGTTCCTTGTATTCCTCGACAATGCTTGTTTTTTCTTGGCATAGAGTTCCTTTCACATTCTGAAAGTTGTTTCTTCTCTCAGAGCAAATATATTACTGTGCTTCTTCAAAAAGAAAAAATGAATGGTGCATGTCCCATCACCACACCGATCGTTAAAGGTGGTTCCACTGTACCTTTATCCTCTCCTGCAATGGTTGACTCCTAGAACTACCGAAGTATTATTAGTGTCTTACAATATGTCACCAGCTTTTGCCATCAATCATGCTTGTCAATTTATGCATACTCCCACTGAACACCATTGGGAAGGTATAAAGAGAATTCTTCACTTTCTTAAAGGTATTATTCTACATGGTCTTCTTTTATATCGTTAGTCTTCACGAGAGTTGAATGCCTATAGTGATACAAATTGGGTCAATCTCCTAAAGACAAACATTCTACAAGTAGGTATGCCATTTTTCTTAGACGAAATCTTGTTTCTGTGGCTTTTAATGAAGCAACTTACAATCTCTCACTCAAGTACTAAAGCTGAATACAAAGTTATAGCTAATGTGACGTCCAAAATTATTTGGCTACAATCTCTTCTATCAGAATTATATCTTTTCACAACTGCTACACCCATATTTCAGTGTGACAATATTGGGACGATATATCTTGCTGCAAATCTAATTTTTCGTACTCATACCAAATATGTGAAGATTGATTTTCATTTTGTCTCAAAATGTGTGGCAACTCAACAACTCTTAGTTTCTTACATTTCTATAAAAGATCAAATTACTAACATATTCACTAAGTTATTATCCAGACGACGCTTTAACAAGTTGACAATCAAACTCAACGTATAAGCACTCTCGTTGAGTTTGTCAAGAGTAATGACGGCAAGAGTAGCAATAAAGGATAATAATCTCGAATTAATCTCAATAAATTCTGATTTACCATATCGGGTATCATAATCATGATCATCATGAATCGATAGCAAAAGATTATTTCCAAATTAATTAGATTTATCATATTCATTGCTATGATTACAATTATTACAATTCTTATAATTGTATACCATATTTAATGTCTTTACCATATTTATCATCTTGACAACATGTATAAATAAGTCTCTTTGGCTGCATTAATAATTCCAAAACAATTATTCCTTATTCTTTTCTCTATTTCTTTACGTATAACTCATGATAAACTATAAATTTAGAATTACTTATATCGGACTATACCCACTAGACCAATCTCTATAAATCTAATACCTCTAACAAAATTATAAAGCAACATAATAAGATATATTGTCCCATAAAAAAAGCATTTCAAGGCAATATATTGTCCAAAGGAAAGTTGAGTACAAAACTAGCCTAAAATCTAAATAGTTTATTTTTTTAATAACCACTCTTACGGTCAAAACTCAAAGGCATTCAAATACTTTCATAACTTAAGGCCTTTGCAAGAGTTTTCTCATTTTAACAATCTCAACATATAATATCAATAAAATGAAATCTTTGGAAGAAGTGTCTCCAACTCTTATTCCCTCGTTACTCCTAAGGATGGATGCAAGAAATGATGGATTGCACAAAAGTCAAGACACTTTCCCTCATTTACTTAGTGTAAAATTGAAGAAAGGATGGATCCAAATCCATCAGTGGATCATTTTTTTCTTATTTTTCATCCACTCTAAATCAGTGGAACCAACTTTCCTTCCTTTTAAAACTCTAGCAATTCCAACTCTTCTTAGTCCGTCCACAATCCTGCACAATTGTGCTAGGCAAGACCATGACTGGCGCCTACCACGCCTAACCTTCGCAAGGTCACAACCACCTTGCGAAGAGCCTACGGTCAGGCCTAGCCTCCATGTGGATACGAGACCTTCACGCTCATGGCAACCACATGGAGAGTTCGCGAGCTAGCGACGGCTAGGTCGTAGCCTCACACTAGCAAGCCATGGTTGCAATAGCATTCCGTAGTAGCTAGGCCACGACGGCAAGCAACAACAGTTAGGCCGTGGGTCCTTTCCCTTCTCTTTCTTAGTGATTTTTCCCCTCATTTTCTTTCCCTTTCTTTCCTTATGCTTTCCTTCCCAATACAGTTGATCAATTGCTAATCTTTTCCATTCCATTGAGGATTTTTCTCTATTATTGATTCCTTTCCCTCTTTCATCCTCTCTTCAGGATAAACAGAGCATTAGGTTAGAGACCTATTCTTTACCACCCCCCAATACAATTGATTAATTGTTGATCTTTTCCATTCCACCAAGGATTTTTCTCTATTATCAATTGCTTTCCCTCTTGCATCCGCTCTTCAAGGTAAATAGAGCATTAGGTTAGAGTTGTGATAAAAGAAAATTTACAAGAATGTCCAACTTATTCTTTATCTACCACCCTTGGCCTCCTCTTCTCAATTACCAATTCACTAAGGTTTTTTAATAACAACAAACAACAGTAATAACCAAACTTTATCCCACTAGGTGGGGTGGCTATATGAATTTTTTTACGTCATTGGGCTCTATCCCCTACTATATCATCATCTATACTTAATAAATTTTATCTTGTTTTATTGTTATTAATCAAGTCTTTTTTGATCTTCCTCTTCTTCGTTTGATATATATATTTATTATAATTTCACATTGTCTAACTGGAGTATTTATTGATTGTCTAAGTACATTTTTGTACCATCTTAAATGTGTTTCTTGGAGTTTTTCCTTAATGGATGTAATTCCGACTCTCTCTAATACACTCATTTCTTATTTGTCCATCCTCATATATTCACACATCCACCTTAACATCTTCATCTCTACAACTCTCATCTTTTACTCATGTACTCGAGTCATAACCCAACATTCAGCATCATATAATATAGTTAGTCTAATCGTCATTTTATAGAACTTCCCTTTTAAGTTTTAGAGGTACTTTACGAACACATAAAACACTCAACGCTCTCCTCCATTTTAACCATTTTGCTTATATTCTATATAAGACATCTTTCTCAATCCCTCCATCGTCTTACAAAAATGATCCTAAACATTTAAAACTCTCAATTCCAGACAACTCGTCATCTCTTATCTTAACAATTATCTCATTACGTCTAATATTACTAAACTTAAATTTCATATATTCTGTCTTTATTTTACTAAGTTTAAAACCTTTCACTTTTAGTATTTCCCGCCAATATTTTAGTTTAGTATTTACCTCTTTACGTGTTTCATTTATCAAAATAATATCATCTACAAACAATATGCACCACAATACTGTGTCTTGACATATCTAGTGAGTTCGTGCATAACTAATGTAAAAAGATAGGGACTTAGAGTTGATCATTGATGTAACCATATCTTCATTGAAAATATTTCAATTAATCCGTCTGAATTCTTCACTCTGATTGTTACATTCTCATACATATCCTTAATTAGTTTAATATATGCTATGCTAACACCTCTCTTTTTTAGAATTCTCTATATAATTTCTCTTGGGATTCTATCATAAACTTTTTCTAAGTCAATGATACCATATGTAGATCTTGCTTTTACTCCTGATATTTTTCAATTAATTGTCTAAGAAGATGTATAGCTTCTATTATCGACCTTCTAAGCATGAACCCAAATTGATTTTCGATTACCATAGTCTCCTTCCTTAATTTTTTTTTCTATTACTCTTTTCTAAAATTTCATAGTATGACTCATTAGTTTAATACCCCTATAGTTTGCACAATTTTGTACGTCTCCCTTATTCTTATATAAGGAAAATAGAGTACTTACTTTGCATTGATCAGTTTTTTTTTTCATTTTCAATATTATGCTAAATAATTTTGTAAGTTATTTAATAGCTTGTTTCTCTAGGCACTTTCATACCTCTATCAGAATATCATCTGATCCAATGACTTTTCCATTTAGCATCGCATTTAAAGCTTGTTCTACTTGATGTTTGAATTCTATAATAAAAATTTAAATTTCTATACTTATTTGACTTATTTAAATTACCTAAGTTAAGTTGGTAACCTAAACTTTCATTAAAAAGGTGATGAAAATACTTCTTCCACCGCTCTTTTATTTCTTCATCATTTACTAGTATCCTATTACATTTATCGTTAATACATCTTATTTTGATAAGATCTTTTGTCTTCCTCTCTCACACTTTAGCTATTCCATACTCTTTCCTTTTATTTTGTATTCAATTTTCGATATAATTGTTCAAAAGTTTCATTCTTAGTTTCATTCACTAATTTCTTAGCCTCTTCTTGGTTATTGTATATTTTTTAAAAAAAATCTCGTTTTTACAAATATATAATTTCTTATATGTTATTTGTGTTTCCTTCACTTTCTCTTGTACTTTCTCATTCCACCACTAAGATTTCTTAGTGGTGCATGTCTAGGGATGGCAATGGGTTCGGGGGTTCGCGGGGAAACCTTCTCCATCCCCGTCCCCGAAACCCAAACCCATATACCATCCCCGTCCCCATCCCCGTCGGGTATCATAATTTAAATACCATCCCCATCCCCGTCGGGTTTCGGGTATCCAGCGGGTTTCGGGGATCCCCGCAGGTTTCGGGGTTGGTTTTTCCCGCGGATATTTTTATGGGTATCCCCATACCCATACCCATTCCCATCCCCGTCTTATTTTTTTTTAAATATTAATTTAAATATATATATATATATATATATATATATATATTATAAAATCCTTACAAAATAACATTATAAAACCAAATATTAAACTCTAAAATAAAACATTATCTCTAAAACAACATCCAACTAATGCATAATCGATACAATAAGTTTGAAGTTCTTCCATTCTTCAATTTTTCAAAATTTTGACACCACTTATCCTACAAAAGAAAAAAAAATAAAAAGAGTTAACTATAAGATGGGTCGGGTTCGGGGATGGGGACGAGGAATATTTGGAATACCATCCCCGACCCATCCCCGTTTTCCGAGATTCGGGGATTCCCCATCCCCATCCCCGCTTTCTCGGATTCGGGGATTCCCCGGTCAAAATGGGTTCGGGGAACAGATTCTCCATCGGGTCCGGGTCATATTAGAGTACACTCTTGACCGAGTACACTCTTGACTACTATTTTCAACTTTGATACTATCTTATCTCATGTCATATTAGAGTCACTGTATATTTCACCTAATGCTTGTACTCCTACCTTCTCCTTAAATATGTTTTGCTTCCCACTCTTTAACTTCTATCAGTTAATCTAAGAGTCGTGTATATTTTTCTTATATTGATATTATATTTGAGACATATATTTAACACTACTAACCTCTATTGGGTAGTTAAGCTTTCTCCAAGGATGACCTTGCAATCTTTACAAATCTTTCTATCCCTCTTCCTAACCATAAGAAAGTCAATTTGAGATTTATTATTCCCACTTTTGAATGTGATAAAGTGTTCTTCCCTTTTCTTAAAAAACGTATTAGCTAGTATAAAGTCATATGCTATTGCAAAATCCAATATAGTTTTTTCCTTCTTCATTTCTTGTACCAAACTTATAACCCCCATGCACCATCTCATCTTCCTCATATTTCACTCCGACATATCATTTAGATCGCCTCCTATTAAAATCATTTTATTTGACAGAATATTTTGTAATACTTTATCTAGGTCATCCCAAAATCTTGATTTGATATCTTCATCTAATCCTACTTAAGGTGCATATATGTTAATTACGTTGATAGTTTTTTTTTCCACTACTATCTTGAGAGATATAATTCTATCCCCCTTTCTAACTACTTGTACAACTTTTTCCTTTAACGAACTATCTATAATAATACCCACTCCATTTCTTATTTTACTCTTTCCTATGTACCATAACTTAAAACCCGAGTTCTTTATCATCTTTACCTTCTCGACTATCCATTTTATCTTTTGTAAACACAAAATACTAATCTTTCTCTTAATCATCGTATCTACTACTTCTTTACCCGTGAGAGTTTCTATGTTCTATGTTCTAAATCTTAGATTATTAGTTTTCTTATAATATCTGTTTTTATCCAACTTATGATATGAGAACTCTTGTCTATTTAACATTACACACAAGTTTTCATGGAGATGTAGCAATCCTTGTTGATACGTTACACAAGGTTTAAAATATTGAACCGTGCCAAGGTTTCGGTCTCGGATCAGAACGATACAGTTTTGGTACCGTATCGTACTGTGTCGATATAGTTTCAATATTTTTAAAATATAAAATATATTAACTAAAATAAAAAATTTAATTTAAATATTTAAAAATAAAAAATAAAATATTTTTTAAAAATAATAAGATAATTTTATAGATTTTAATAAAACCTATTTAAATTATCCCAACTATAGCTAGGAATTAATTATTAAAACCTTAATAAACTCAAAAAAAATTGCGACGTTGCGCTTCGCCCTCGGTCGCGCGCGGAGCCGTCACCGCGCCTCCGGTGGCATCGTCGAGGTCGTGCAATGCCTCCAGATGCGTCTCCCGGCCGGAACCGATGTGTTGGTGCTGTGCCAATGCTGATCCATAGGCGGAACGAAAAATTTCGCTCGTATCGCGCAATATGGCTCGAAATTTCAATCCCTGACATTACAGTCATACCCTATAATGCGAACTTTTGCATATTTATCACTATAATCGAGTTCTGGAGATGTAGCGTTCCTTGTCAAGATATTATAGTCGGACCCTGCAATGTGTTCTTTCTAAGAAACAACCTAGCATTAGCACAATAATTGCACAATAGTTTAATGGATCCATTATTAAATATTTGTCTTAATTTAACGATGATTGTCAACCTAACACAACTCTCCTCCTTTATCCGGGCTTGGGACCAATCATGACGAGGTTAATTCGTCCTGGACGGAGTTCACTAAGATTTTTTAATAATAAAATAAAAGTTTGTATAGGGGAAGATACCTTCGAGAGAATGAGAATAAGGTTGCATTGGGATTTGGGCATGCATGTGAAATACTGCACTGCAAGAATATCTTTGAATATCACATATGTCTATAGAGGAAACTCAAAACTAGAAACCACCAAGATATCCTTAGTTGCTTTACCATTACAAATTTCAAAGCGACATATCCATGGATATACAATGATCACTAATATCGATTTGGTGATCACAAGGAAATTGTTTGACGAATTCATGAACTAATCACTCTATTATTGGAGCACTCTATACAATACAGTTAAAAGAAAATAAGTAGGGCCAAATCAACTCCTAACATTAAATCCAGGCCAGAGTCAAATGTGAAGCTTTCAAGTAACACAGGAGTTAGCATTGACATTGTATTCAGTAGAAAAAACTCAACAGCTTGTCACAATATAGTTGAACTGTCCCAAAAGGGTCCTAACTGCTAGGAGTCATGGCATTATATGAAAAATAGCTAGGCTGAAATATAACACAGAGGAATCAAGTAGGGAAACAGGAGGATGAGAAGCTAAAAAATTGGTTCAGCATAAACAATACTTTGAAAGTGCAAGCAAGCAATATTATTAGAGGTGATCATCCACCAACAATTCGCAATATAGAATGTTAAACTAGTTGAGCAGCTTCATGTGGCCCTATATATATATTTCTTTTTTGAAGTTGTGCCTTACTTACAATAGTACTAGTAGCTATCATTGTATAGTCAGCCCATCTTAGATATTTTCTGAATTTCCCTCTTGAAGAATGATACAAGCTCGAAGCAATGCCTACCCCAATCAATGAATTAGCATACAGCTTATTATTTATGTTCTTCCTGCAAAGTGAATTAATATTTTTCAAGTATTGCAAAAACAGGAAGTAAAACTAAGGTAGTGTAAATTTCTATTGATGTATTCTCCTGTAGAACTGACCTGGGCACTTGCAATCCAAGAAAAACAAAAGGCAGAGAAGTCAATACATTCACAACAGTTTCTGAAATGTTCTGATCACCTAATCAGGAAAGAAACACACAAATTGTGCATTTGATAAGTTCTTCACACAAGGATACTGGCTTTATTCCCAATGGTTAATTTTACCCATACCGTGAAGTGTACAACGAATTGGCCTCAAACAAGGTGGCCTCTGATCCCATATTCTCCTGAAACACAAAGGTTCAGTTTTTTAGGCCCCAAAGGATAACAATCGACGATAGGAGATCGGATACGATCAGAGCGCCAGCTTTCACTCACCGAATTTGCAATACTTGATTAGTGCCAGTGACACCCGAGCCTTTGCAACTTGAATAATTAGTATCCTCACGGACGAGCGCTTCCTCAACTCCGAAAGCTGATCTTTCCATCATCCTTACCCCATGAATCCCTTCTACTACTCCGGTAGAACTCGAGAGGCTCTCTGCACCCATTAACCGCGTCTTTATCGTATCGACTGCAATCGCTTTCGCATTAGGAAATTATAAAGAAACAGGAAAACGGCAACAGACAAACAGATTATAAGAAGATTTCAAGTAAGAAAAAGTACCGAACAAGAAGATGATCTCAATATGCAAGCTTTCAGGTCCTCGAAGATGAGATTCCGATTGCTGCTTCAAACCTTAAAAGAAAAGGGAAAAGAACACACCAAAAAGGTGATATCTTCCCCCCGCCCCTCTCCCCAAAAAAAATAAAAAAATCAAAGCAAGGGGATGATTTTCTGCTAATTTGGCGCTCGCCGATCCATCCAAATAGTGGTCGCCGGAGCACATGCCGCAAGATGCGATTTTGATTCTGGGATTGTGCTTTCGGAATATTCTCGAGATGATTCCTGAGCTTGCTGTGAGTTTCGTAGTAACTGCTCCTCCCGTCGCCGTGAGAGTCTCGCACTGGACACGCTTTCCGCGATAATCTTCAAATTTCTTTACTTCGCCTGACTATTCGCAAAATTACAATTCAACCCCCAAATTTACCAGGATAAATTCACCGAACGCCACAAACATTTTCAAATTGCGACCGGTTTTAATTAAAATTTTAACTGAAAAAATAAATAATTTTCTTACAATGAAATGGTTGATAATAAATTCTAGACAATATAAAATTCCATGAATTTAAAGCATTTTTAAATCAGTATCAATCTTTTGACTGAAGGAATTGAAGTAAGTGGATTGTCAAAGATTTTTATATTCGTCACCAATCACACACACTCCAACTGCCCAACTTCCGGAATCAAGTATCTACCAATCAAATAGATTGTTTTTTCAACTTTAACAACAAATTTCAATATATAAAAAATAGAGTGTGTAATTTAAATATTAAAAAAAAATAGATGCATAATTCTCAGTACATTTCTTTTAAATAAATTAGGAGGTGACAAAATTAAATATTTTGTGTTTAAATTTTATGGGGTAAAAAAATATATTAATTGTCAATATTTTAAAATTAACAAATTATGAGTAAACGAACTTGGTTTACCTAACAAAAAAAACTTTGTTTGGTGAAATTTCTTGTTTGAAATTTGACCTAACATAAGTTATTCCACAATTATATTGAAAGTTATGTATGATTTATTTCAAGTCAATTTTTAAATCACATCTAAGTATGTATTGATGTTAACCTACAAAAAACACTTCGTGAAACAAATAATAATTTTCCATATTATAAATTAAATTTTCATAAATTGAGGTATAAGAGCATTTAATGGTGTTTAATTATGAGTCTAAACACATACGCGCACACACGTTAACAAATCTAAAATCAAAACAATCCAAATTTTGATTAAATCTAGCCAAAGTGAGTCAAGTTAAATCACAACCTCTTCATCCGTGAATCAATATCCAAAATAAAAAAAAAATAGAATTCACTACTTCCGCAGTTTTACATGATCAATTTCAAATTATAAAAGAAAGTAAATCAAAAACTTAGAATTGATCACTATAAGTTTGTCGAAATTCGACCTTTGTCAATTTTAATAAATCTGTTCTATAATAACTAATCAAATGTCCCGAGAACCAATCAATATCTTTAACATAAAATCAATATCGAAAAATTATAGTTGGTCAGACGGGATATTGCCTAGCTTCGCCCAGGATACATGAATCAATATCTACTCCAACTAAAAGTGGATTCGCATTGAACAAGTTTTGATTGATTTTTATAGTTGAAAACATCTGAAAATTATGAGAGAAAAGAACGCCGTTGATTTCAAATTAGAAACGAATGGAATATTTTTCTTTCTTTTTTAACATTTGAATGGAACTTGCTCGTTGTGTTTCCTGATCGGGCTCTCGACCATCGACCATGGAACCGAATCGTCTGCCTCCCAGGCTCGGATCCTTCCATTACACCTTCGAACAGCGGAGCAAGGAGCGGCTCCTCTCCGCCGCCTTCCTCCCTAATCTCTTCGATGAGCCCTACCCCCGGCGCCGCGGCTGCTTCTGGTGCCTCTCCGATGGGGCCGCCGCGGCGTGGGAAGGCCTCCGCGGCCTCGTCCTCAAGGGCTGGGAGTTCGGCCGATCCGATCCCCGCAAGGTGGTGTTCGCCGCCAAGATGGGCCTCGCCCTCACCATCGTCGCGGTCCTCATCTTCTTCCGGGTGCCATTCCGCGACCTCTCCAAGCACTCCGTCTGGGCGATCCTCACCGTCGTCGTCGTCTTCGAGTTCAGCATAGGTGCGTCGCGATGATTGGTTCTGCCTTCTTTATGCCCATTTTGTTTGCGCAAATTAATCTAGGTTCGAGATGCAGAATCTCTTTTCGAATGATCATCCCTGGCTCATTATCACTTATCAAAACGCTTCCTTCGTGCTTTTTTCATCTGGTTTCCTCCATAATTGGAACTTTCTTCTCTGCTCGGGTGAATCGTCTTCTAGTTCCATCGGCACTGGATTCTCCAAAATTTTAAATTCATTTCCAATCTCATTTATTTCATCATCTCATTCTGTCAAACCAATATATAATTTTGCAATTTTATCATATTAATTGGATCGACAACTTTAGAATAAACAAGGCTAGGTTAACTAAAAGTATTTGCGACTTCTAAATAAAATACTATTGAGTCTCTTACTAACTATCCATTATACTTAACTATTATCGGGTGGCTTTGTACGCGATTTCTCGCAAAAAAGTGTTCTTTGGGTTATCTTGGATTCTTCCTTGGTGCATTGCACAATGACTACAATAAATATACAGACTTCGCCTTCCAGGTGCAACCCTAAGCAAAGGTTTTAATCGGGGGTTAGGAACATTACTTGCGGGAGGTCTTGCTCTAGGGGTTGCAGAGATAGCAACATGTGCTGGAGATTGGGAAGAAGTGATTGTCATCATTTTTATCTTTGTTGCTGGTGAGTTGCATAATATTTATGGCTTGTTTTCTTCTCTTTACTTATATGAACTGTATCGTAAGTACAAAGTGCTAATCTTTGCATATGTTTGCATTATACTGTGATGCAGGTTTTCTTGCATCTTACATAAAGCTATACCCAAAAATGGCACCATATGAATATGGATTTCGGGTGTTCTTGCTCACGTTTTGTTTCATTCTAGTGTCTGGATACAAGACAAGGGAGTTTGTTGAGACTGCTGTGAGTCGGTTTTTATTAATTGTGCTTGGTGCTGCTGTTGGCATGGGGATAAATATTTGTATTTACCCAATCTGGGCAGGAGAGGATCTACACAACCTAGTGACAAAGAACTTCATCGGCGTGGCAAAGTCTTTGGAAGGTATTCATTATTGTAGTAATAACATGCTTAGAGCTTAGTTATGTATCTGAAATTCTGAATTATCCTGGAAACTTGATGTATCCTTATTTGATCAGACCAGAAAATGTAACTGTTAAGGGTTCACAGAACTCTGCATTTATCAAGTAATGTAGTGGATAATATGATACATTTGAAAAATGAAATTTCATCTCACCATCAATACCCAAAGTTTTGAACACTTGTTAATGATGCTATGAAAGTATATCATGTTAAAAGTTCAGTAGAAAGTGCAATAGTGTTTAAAGTTACATAACTGTGGTTACTCTAATACTTGGTAGCACACAACTGGTTTTCAGCTGATTGTTTATCCTTATCTATGCAGGTTGTGTCAATGGATATCTTCAGTGTGTTGAATATGATAGAATTCCTTCCAAAATTCTTACATACCAAGCTCATGATGATCCAATGTATAGTGGGTACAGGTCTGCTGTTCAATCAACGAGCCAGGAGGATTCTCTTGTATGCCTGTCTTTGCTTATGTATTTGCAATCTGAAAAAAGATTGAATTGAAAGCTATTGAATGTTTTCCCTATATTTTACAGTTAGGTTTTGCTACCTGGGAGCCCCCACATGGTCCTTATAAGCAGTGGAAGTATCCCTGGAGCTCGTACGTTAGAGTCAGTGGCGCACTCAGACATTGTGCCTTTATGGTTATGGCCTTGCATGGTTGTGTACTTTCAGAGATTCAGGTAGTTTTTTCCCTTTTTCTTGTAACCTTGAGATTTTTTGATGTCTTCTTACCATTCTGAAAACCTTTGTTTAATGTTACAGTGTCTGTTAAACAAGGTATGTGGTTCAATTTTAGAATGATTAACCAGGGCTATCGCTGATTTAGATCAGTTTTAGATGTTTGAATAAATGTTTTTTTCCTCTCTTCTCATATCTTAGTCGGCATCAGATGAAGCTTCTTCTTGACAACATACAAAACATAAATTAATTAGCAATTATCATGGCCGCATTCTTTTGTTGAAAATCTTGGAACTAACAGCATGGATGAACTTTTAGTACTTTAATAATCAGACAAACTACTTGAAGCCTATGTGAACTGAAACATGATAAAGAGTCTCTAATAGTGCTGCATGCATGGAAGAAATTGTTGGTGGTTATAGGACCATAAGGTTTGGACAAATTGGTGATTGAATGATGCTGGATCACTCTCTTCCAGATTTAGGTGGGGCTGAGGTCACATAATAGACGTGTGACTTTAAAAAAGCAGGAACTATTCTCCTCTTTGCCAATTACCAAGAATTAATCATGGGCAATACTAGAATTTGAATGGATTTCCCGCAAATATGACTATAAGACTATGATGGCCACTTCCAATCTTCAATGGGGAGATTTGGTGATGTGATTTGCCATAATTGTAAGGTGAGTGATTGGAAACTACTGCACTTCTTTAGAATCAGAAGAGAGAGAGAGAGAATGAATAACCAGCCTTTGGTCTAGGCCTCTTTTCATTTTTGATATGTCTGATATTAACCAAGGTGCAAGACCAGCCAAGAGGCAGTATCAGAAATTTCTGCAAGGAGCTAAAGAATTAAAAGATACAATTACCTTAGTGTCTTGGAGCCTATTGTAATTTCTGCATATACATCATATCAATATTTTTTCTATCTTGAGAGGGTAGTGTGACAAAGTTTTGCAGATACTTGAACTTGTAAATAACCCAAAGTGGGAGCATAAAACATATAGAAAGGGAAATAAAGAAATAAAATGGAGAGAGAGGCTGAGAGGTATGGAGTATCATGAAAGAACAAGGAATGATCAAAACTTTTGGTTTAATTACACAAATGGTGTTTCTGCCTACCAGAAGGCAGTCATGGTTAACCAGATGACTTCAATTAAAGTCCCATTTGAATAGTCTGATCCTCTGAGTAATCTATCTGGAAACTCAAGTAATGTAAAATTGAGCAATATAATTTGGTTACTTGAATGAAAACCATCCTTGAATAGTTCCACATGATATAAAGTTTTCTAACACATGATATGTGACCTTTTTCTCATAATATTCTGAGAAAAATAGAAACAAAGAAGATTTTCAATGGTTCAGTACAACATGATCTTGATCCACCACAGTAGAAACAAGGTGAATTTAAGTGTGGGAAATATATCCCTCATTTTAGATTGAAGTCATTGGATCTGAATGTCTGACAATATTGTAGCCTGAAATCATTTTTATTAGCTTTTGGCAAAAAAGGCCCCCAAGGCCTCACAATTAACCCTCAATCTTCTTGTTTCTACTAAAACTCAGCTAGATTAACTTTGAGGTGATTTCTAAAAGTTATATGGTTGTTTTCAAGTCTCAGATGATTCCTGAAGATGAAAGGAAAGATTCTTTTGCTATGCCTATTTTCTTAGTGACTGCCAGACTGATTTTCTTCTTGATCGTATCTCTCAAATTTGTATATTAGAGTAGTATAATGTATACCATATATTATAAATTGTTTAGGTTTAAAGCCATCTTAGGGAAATTAGAAACATTTTTATGTTGAACTGGGAGGGAAGTGAAAATTTTCATATTTATGTTGTGGTCACATAATGAAGGCCAACACTGCATAGATTTAGCATGTTTATGATAAAAAAATTTCAATTTGGGATTCACATTCCAAATTGTGTATTTTTTTATTAACATGATTAAAACTTAGGCACAACAATTCCAAATGCTGAAAAGTTTCAGATTCCCTAGGAAGGGTCGCATGATTAAATCTCATCCACGATAGTGCTACTAGATTAGGTTTATAGCCATGGCTACTAATTAATTAAGATGCACTACTGAAAATTAATTTTTCTTCTTTCTTAATTGGTTCCAAAGTAGCTGTAGAGAAACAGCAATATGTGGGCCTTCTAGCTTTCCTACATTGATTAATTTCATTATGATAGTAATATTTTCATTGCACGCTAGGAATCTTTGTTAAGCAGAAGTTCTGGTTTCTTTCTTTATTGGTTCCAAAGTAGCTGTAGAGAAACAGCAATATGTGGGCCTTCTAGCTTTTCTACGTTGATTAATTTCATTATGATAGTAATATTTTCATTGCACGCTAGGAATCTTTGTTAAGCAGAAGTGCTGGTTTCTTATTCATGTAATAGCATGAAACAAATTGAGCCAACCATCTACAAATTTTCAGAGCAACTGCTCTTACATGATAGAAACATTTCAGTAATTTATACCGCAAAACATGATGTAAAATCTTGACCAAGTATACACTGTATAGCAAGTCACACTTATCCATTGACAACCTGATAAGCTGCAGACCTCCCTCTATCCAGTGATACTGGTTTGGACCCAAGTTACTCGCTGCTATAAGCTTCATAAAGTGTGTCTATCATCCACTAGCAATCAGTCTGAGCCTTTATTTGTGTCAACAGTCACCAAAGATGCATAGATATATGGAGCAGCTGGTTATCTATCTTTTCAATCCTGTTCACACTAGCTTTCAAATGTGGCTTATTTAAAGATGCTAGAGAACTCCTCTCAATTCTCCTTATTGAAAATTTTACTTGACCTTCCATTGATCATGTGAGTAGCTCTTATACACTTTGTAGCTTCTTCCCCATCTAATGAAACGTGATGGTGGTCGCTGCAGTAGCCTTTTACCATTAGGCTTCAATTAGCTAGGTTTATGACCTGTGACTTAGGTGTTAATTTGTACAACTGGTGAAATACAGTGGGATTCAACCTATGGTATCTGTGATATTTTGCCATTGGTTCTACAACAATGATGGTGTCGAGTTTTCTGTTAAATGCAAATTAATTATGTCATTCTGGTTAATTTTTAATAAATCTTGATAGCATGGTTCATACCACATCCTTGCTATATTTACTCTCTAATAATCTTCCACTTTCTTTCATTATCCTTGTATTACCATTGTGCCTTGTATTTATATGACGGTGCTCTATGCTACTATAATCCGTTCACAGTAGTTTGTGTTTGTCTTTTGTTTGTGAGGCATATATATATGGCTGTCTCTGATCATTTCGTCATTCTTTTTAAGATTTAATAAGAAAACTATTGCACAGCAGGAGATAAGCCAAATATTCCAACTTACTTTTTTCACCACTGGCAATTTACACTTTGACTAATATCACAGGCTCCACCTGAGAGCAGACAAATTTTTAGGAGTGAGCTGAAGCGAGTTGGCACAGAGGGTTCTAAAGTATTGCGTGAGCTTGGAGATTTAATTAAGAAAATGACTAAGCTAAGAAAACAAAATTTTCTTTTTGAAGTCCATGAGGCAGCTGAGGTGTTGCAGAAGAAGATAGACCAGAAATCTTATCTTCTAGTGAATTCAGAAAGCTGGGATGGTGCAGAGCTCCTCCCTGACCAAATGAAGTGGATGTTAGACAGATCTAACATGGAAGGCACGAACAAATCAGAAATGGCTCAGGATTATCGACCGCCACCAATGTCAACCAGTTATGGTGCCCACAACTCTGTCATTAGTGACATGGCTTCTCTGTCAAAGATGGATTCGTTTCTCAAAAAGCAGATGCAATGGCCGGCCTCAAGTCAATCCTTTCGTGCAGAAGCCATGCCAAGTCAACAAGAATCAACAACCTACCAAAGTGCTAGTGCATTGTCATTGGCAACTTTTGCTTCTCTACTTATTGAATTTGTTGCAAGGCTTCAGAATCTGGTGGATGCATACGAGGAACTATGTGAAAAAGCTAATTTCAAAGAACCCGTAGAGGAACCAGCCTTGGAAACCGCTGGGCATGGGCTATGGACAAGAGTTAAGGAACAATTTTGTAAGATAAAGGAATTAGTTTAATGGTCAAGAGGATTTTGTGAACTGAAGAAAGTTACAAGGGAGCCGCTTTTTACAGCGGAACAACTGTAGGCTGTTAATGCTGCGCAACAAAATTACACCACGGAGTAGCAATCTCTTACCTCTGAAACTGCAGATGAGATTGATGCTTCGGAAGGGTGCAAATATACAAATTTACTGATTTGGGATGCACTTAGTGGAAAAAGAGGGCGTTTACTGTGTAAGCATACCTTTAATTTTTCTTTTTTGTTTTTGTTTTTCTTTTCGGTCGTTCCATATATCTCCTGGAATTGTTCTAACTTGTTGCAAGGAGTTTTCATGCGATCACTTTTTTTTTTTTTTTTGATAAAGCGGCATCTTTGTTATTGTTTATGTGGATGTCTGGAATTACATACATTCAATTAAAAATTGATGAGCATGTCAATTTTTACATATTCCTCAAGTGATATTAGTTGGATAGATGCCATTCTAACTCATGATAAGTTCAAAAATTAGATGATTTGGACTGCAGAACTCACACCAACGATCTTGAACATATTTATATATATGTTATATGTAGCATATCCTTGCAACACACATTACATAGAGAAATTAAACAAACATGTAGTTAAATTAAAGAAAGCACCAAATTATTATTAATTAATTATGGCGTGGATGCGAATTAATTATATATAATTAGCTGCTGCTTTGTGTCGATTGTATTCTTATCGCATCATACCATCTTGCATCGCTGGTGGTCGCGTAGTCATTCCAACCATTCCACCTGCCTGCTGCCTTCTTTCCATGTTAAGATTCCACCCTGCATCCATTGTATTGATTAATTCATCAATTAAATTAAAGGCCTGAGACCTATGCTTCTGAAAATCCGAGACGATAGAATGTGTCGATATAGTAAATGTATATATATATAATTAACGATGATATACATATTCCAAGGCAAGCAAGCTAAGCTAATTAAGCTTACCGATGGTCATGTCGAAGCCACGGGCCTTGAGCTCTCGGTATTCCTGGCACAGGGCGCAGGATTCGCAGCAGAAATGGACGCAGCAGTCGCAGCACGGCGACTCCGGCAAATTGTACTGCGCCCTCAGCTTTGATCTGTAAAACCACGAGTATATCCACTGGCACCCGCTCACTGCCGCGATCAGAGTGTACAGCGCCCCGCTGGCTCCACATGCTGCATTAATTATATATCGTACGTATTCATTTCATCAATGCTAATTAATTAATTAATAATTAATTAAGCTTTGGAATTCGTGAAGTATATCTCAAAACTAACTAGTTGGCTTACAGGTTGAGCCGCCGTCTGCGATCTCTGCAATCCGACCAAAAGTGACGCAGGGGCACCAACAGGTCATGCAGCCTGCAGCATGAAACATCGATCCAAATAATTAATTAAGCTCATCGATCATATTGCGATTGAGATAGATAATAGAACCCATCAACTTACAGTTGCCGCAGTCATCCGTGCAATCGCAG
The DNA here is from genome assembly GCF_044706935.1 of Curcuma longa. Taxonomy (NCBI): domain Eukaryota; kingdom Viridiplantae; phylum Streptophyta; class Magnoliopsida; order Zingiberales; family Zingiberaceae; genus Curcuma; species Curcuma longa. The sequence continues at coordinate 11,718,086 of NC_133881.1, forward strand.
AGGCCTGTCGACCACACCTGCCGGGTTTCGACCGGGAACCCGATCACCGGCGCTGGTCCTGCAGGTGCAGAGTCATCCAACTTTGAGCTGGGGAAATGCATTCTTAGCTCTCAACTCAGAATTAACTCGATCGATCGAGTACAATAGCAAGGTCGAACGTATTTAATTATACTTGATAATTAATTGCTGGGTGAAGAATGTGCATGCTATATGGTCTGTATTTATAGATGATGCTAGCTAGGCCGCGAGGGAGAGATGGATGGATGTTATTCGAACGCGTAAAATTAATTGCGCCGAGGTGGAAGTGGATGAGGAAGCTGCTGACAGGACGGCCGATGTATCGGTCAAACACTTTAAGCATAAATACATTAATTAGTTAACGCGTATACATCTTATGATTAAGGGCTGCCCACTGTATTCAAAGAGAGCTAGCATGCTGATTGATGGATTTTTTTTAATGGTCAAACTCAACGGGAAGATGCTTGTAATACAAGCTCTGCCAGAGAGGTTACTTAGGAATTCAAAATTTTCTAACTTAGAAATAAACACTTCATACATGAAATAAAATAAATAATTTATTAAAAAAAAGTTATTTCACATGTAATTGTCTATCCAAATATTAGAATATAACTTTTCACTCCATTTGGTCTCACACTAGTCCCTAAACCCCTGGTTTTAATAATATATAGATGGATGTTTTTAAAGTTAGAATTCTAGTTTAATTTAAATCCTATTATTCGTCAATTGTATTGCATTCAGTCAAAAGAAGTGAGCAGAGCAATTGTTGATGTCTAACAAAGACGCTATGTTGCAATTATAGCCGAGCAAATCCACAGGATGAGATTGAGATCGTAGTAAGGAAATCAATTTATTATTAGTTTGGCTTCCATTGACTCTGAATATGCAATATGCATGGTCCGACTTTCATATATCAATTAATTTTATAGCATTTGTTAGTTGTGGTTCGAGGAAATGCCTAATTCTAAAATTTAACAAGTACTTCGAGATCAAAGCAACAAGATTACAATAAATGTTGTCTTGTCTTCTCCTTTATAAACTCACACAGCACTGAGACATTGCATGCCGTTCGATGTCTCGTCGGGTAGGGGAGGGAGGAAGAAGGAAGAGGCGGGTTGAGAAAGCAGTGTTCAGAGGTCTTTTACAACATAACTTCATGCACTCGTGTTGTGTGAGGTTAATTATCAATCGATTGTGTGAGGTTTTATTATTGGCGTCAACCTTCAGTCGGAAATCAGCAACGACTTTGTGCACTCATGTTGTGCACCTCTCTGTAACAAATCACAACGATGATCCAAATTCTTCATTTAATTGAGGCTGAGGTCGGATCATGGCGGCAGTAACTGAACTAAACAACAATGTTTACTTGAAAAACAATATTTACTTGTGAGAACTCAATTTGACAATCATCATAGTTATTGATACTAATATCTAATCTAATACTCTAGTGTTCAATTTTCTTAGATGTATATACGTTAATCTATAGTTTATACAAGATTGATTTATCCCTTTTATGTCTATTTGATTTAGAATGTTTTTGTGGCTATATGAAGATGTGGAGAGCTTAACTTTATCTGAATTTGATATTCCCCAACAATGGAACAAAATGACGGTGATGATCAACTATACATTCCTCAAGTCACTGATGATTGAAAGTCAAAAATTGAGATGAACTTTGCATCATTAGAGGAGACATTTTCATTCTATAATCAATATACACGAGAAGTCTGATTTAGCTCAAGAATAAGCAAGAGAAATAAGAGGACAAATGAAGTTGTCTGAAAATAATTTGTTTACTTTAAAGAAGGGCATGCAGATGAAATATAGTGAAATAAACAAAAAAAGGTGATCAATGAAAAAAAAAAAAAGAAAGAACACATGGCAAAGTCAGAACTTATTGTAAGTCAAAAATAAATTGGACTAATTGAGTTGTCACTAACTTCATGGGAAGTCATAATCATCCACTCTTGACTCTTTTAAAGGTGTTTTTGCTATGTTTACATCATAGTGTTTCAACAACAAAGAAAGCATTGACTCAATAATTTTCAGAGGTCAATGTATCAACTTGTCAATGTATCAACTTATCAATAAATGTGACTATTGGAGATAGAGTATGGAGGGCCTAAGCATGTAGGTTAGCAAAGAAAAAGATATTAAAAATTTTGAGAAAGAGCTAAAGGATGAAAAAGGATATTACAAAACACTGATCGAGTTATTTACATATGAGAAAAGAAGAATTTAACTTTTTTTTTATTACTAGACTGATTCAAATAGCATATTTAGTATATGTTTTTGGATGAATCATATATCAAGGAGGGCATACAATATATTTGGTGATGTAGTTACATTTGATATAATATATAACACCAATAAATATGAGTTGATTTTTGCATCATTTGTAGGTTAATATATCATTGTCATCAAATAATTATTTTTGGTTGCGATTTTCTAAGTGATGAGAAATTGACTGTTTTGTTTGGCTGTTTAACAACACTACAAAAATAACCAACTTTAGCGACGGAATTTTCCATCGCTATTCCATCTCTACAGCTGGTTAGTGACGGAATATTCCCGTCGTTTTTTTGGTCGCTGGCATCATCTTAGCAATGAATATTTAATTTCCGTCGCCATTAGCGATGGAAATTTAATTTCCGTCGCGAAAATTAAATTTTGTGACTAATGGCAACAGAAATTAAATATTTGTTGCTAAATGTTGCGACAGAAATTTAATTTCTGTCGCTATTTCAGTCGGTAAAAGAGCCACCGGGAAAAAATTTCTGTTGAGAATTAGCGACGGAATATTAAATTTTTGTTGCTAATTAGCGATAGAAATTTAATATTCCATCGCTAATATTTATAGTTTTTAATTTTTTTATTTATCTAAATTCCCTATTTACAATTTCATCAACAATAATAAAACAAAATACAACACAAAACAATCTACAACACAATAATATAATCAGTACACGAATAAATATCTGAATACAACCACATCGATAATATATACAAATATCCCAAAATAACAATACAAATATCTGAATACAAATATCTTAATACAATGATATTGTATCAAATGTTTAAATACAATCACATCTAGAAAAAATATCTAAATTAACCGAGCTAAAATATCCAATCCTACAAAAAAAAAGATAATAAGATAGGTTAGTAATAAATTAATGACAACAAGCAAGGTATTTGGAAAGTGCATGTTTACAAGTCATAACTAAAAATCAATTAGAAGTAATAGAAATATTAACATACGTCGCAGACAGCTACTCATCAGGGGCATTAGGGTCCTAAGTCTCCACATCTTCAGTCCAACCATGTGGGCGCTGCGGCGTCGGACCCATGGCATCCATGAAGTCCTTCATCTATCGCGCCCACTACTGGTATTCCATCTGCGAAGCTTCTAATGCGGAGAGTCGATTCTTTAATTCTTAATTTTCTTGTTGTAGGGTTTCTATCGTAGAAGATGATCCGCTGGACGACCCTTGGCTCTAGCGGTCATCACACGATCATATATGACTCTCGCCTGAGACCTTAGACCGTAGAGGGTGGAGCTCTTCTTCCTCCCACCGACCACATCATAGTATATCTCATTCAACTGGTCGGTTGAGAGATCCTGCCTCTCACCTCCCTCAACAACAGGCGCAGATGCCTGTACAACTCTAGTAGACATTTCAGCCTGTTTAAAAATAAATTAATATAAATATTAGGATTAGAAAAAATAATTACAATACTAAAATGTTAAATAAATTTAAAATTTATTATCTTACGTCTAATGCTTGCGAGTGAGGATCGATAAATGTATCATCCTTGGACTTGTATGTCTTCGTAAAAATCTCCCAACAAGTAGGAGAGCATTGTAACTCGTGCTCCTGAAAATTTAAAAATACAATTAAATCAAAATTAAATTATTACTAATTAAATAATTCTAATACAAATATATTAATTATAAACTTACCAAGTCCAAGGTATGCTCCATAATGGAACGGGATCAAGTTGTATGCTTTGTGAATCCGGTGCTAGGGCCAGCCAGCTCGATGTTTCTGTTGGATCGAGTTGTCGCTGAATTTGCCTGCCATCTTTCTGCAGCCCAGATGGCTCGCCATGCATCTCAAATGTCAGCTGGAATGAAAGATGGTCTGGTGCTCTTTTTCTGCATTTGTAAGAAGGTCTTTGTACAATTTGGCACAAGCAACATTCTAGATTTCTTTAAATTTCTGCTCGTGCTCTGGTTCACAAGTACACTTTTTTTGCAGGAAAAAAGTCAATTAGTAGAAACAAAAAAACAAGTTCATTGGTGATAAAATGACTTACCAAAAACTCATCGTAGTAAAAGGTTCGCATGCCCTTGTCGACATGCCTCCAAGTATGTCCTGAACGACATACTCGCTCGTGAAACTTACTAAATATGTATGCTGCAAGTTTGTGACAACTGACATAAAACTGCATTATAAAACATATAAATATTAAACATATGTCATAAAAAAATTTATGAATTAAAAAGTACTAATAACACCAATACTTACCACCCTCCAACAACTCGCAACACAGTCCGACCACTGGGTGTTGCTGCCTGGTCAGACATAACTAAATCTACAAAATAATATTATAGAATAGAAACTCTATAAGTAGAGAAGATAAGGTGTAGGTCCCATAAATTTAATTTAGTCTAGCAAAACAGATACCCTCAAGTTGGAGCAAAGATATGTATTATATCTAACTTATCCAAAAACCTAATAACCGATAGGCTTATTAACCTATATCCACATGCTTTGGATTCTAAGACCACATGATTTGAGGTAGCTTTAAAATTTTGTTAACGGTACTAGTTTCAATCTATGATTGGAACAAGTATGCTATAAATGGCTTGTATTAGCACACTATTTAAATTGACATGGAAAAACTGTTCCTTGAATTGGTTTTACATGTATAGTTTCAACCTTGAATTGGTATCACTTCTATGATCTCATTCAACTTGGTTTAACATGTTGGTTTTTAATATGGGAAGATCTTGATTATCTTGACAAGAATAGGTATTTCAAAAGTAATTTCTCAAGAATACCTGCTAAATTTTATGAAAAATGATAATGAACTATAACCATGGACAATGATAATCAAAATTTAATCCTAAACAACCATCATATATAACCAAATTCAGATTACTATAGGCTATCTTACCACATCATAATCAAATTCAGATTAATATACAACCCTAAATAGCTTACCTAAACAGTTTATAAAACTTAAACCCTAAACAGCTTATATGACAAGGCATGAATTTGTTGCATCTTTTAGAAGGTATACATACACTACTAGAAAAAACCTAATACACAATGCTAGAACGACAATATTTTTTTGTCAAAAGTGTTATCTTTTTTTATTTAACAACATTTTTAGTCAAAAACGTTGTCTTTTAAAGATCAAAGATAACGTTATTCAGAAAGCGTTGTCTATTAGCACTTTTTTCGATCAAAGATAACATACTTTCCGAAAGTGTTGTCTAATAGCGCATTTATTGGGGTGAAAAATAATGATTTTTTAAAAAATATTGTCGTAAAGGATTTCTTATTAGTGCTTCTTTTTGTGCGGTACGCGACCTACTTTGAGTATTTCGTCACGCACATTTTACTCCTCGTGCCTCTCCTCTTCTCCCGATCCCTCTAGCCACCTTCTGCTTCTCGCCCCGATCCCAGCGCAGTGAGATGATTCTGCCTCGTCGTTGGACACCATCCTCCCTACGTCGCACCCGTTCCAAACCCTAAAAATCTGCGCAGGTCTGATCGCTTCCTTCGCCAGAAATTGTAGGAGCAAAAGGATCGATGGCCTCAACTCATGTTCGTGGAGAGATCGTTCGAGGCGTGGGAGGACATGTAGCGCCATGGCCTTGACCTCGCGGATTGCCTTGCCTAGGGTTTCAACGACCTCCTCCTATCGCATATCGCTCCCCCTGCCTTTCCCTGGCCTCCCCCCAACAAAAGCAAGCGACCCTGTAATCTCGCCCTCGGCTGTCGTCGCGGATGGTGTATCAGCCATCCTTGACATCAGCAACCGCCTTGGTCAGGCTGGCGTTGAGTTGGGTGCGGGTATCAACGAAGTTGTGCAGCAGTTCTTTCGGAATCTACCCGTGCCCTTTTGGCATCAGGAGGATGAGAGACGAGTGGCCCAGCTAAGGTTGAATCTCGATAGTGCTAGGAGGGGCGAGGCCGTGGAGATGCGATGCAGCACTGCTTCTGCAACTGCTTCTGGTTACGAGGAGATCGGATTGACTGCAGAACAGTTTGGCGGTGGGGGATTTTTGGAACCGCTGGCAAAGCAACGGGAGGAGTTGATGAATCGGAAGATGAGTAGAGACTTGAGTTTGATTTGAGTACTTCTAGGTGCTTCAGAAAGCCTCAAGTGGAAAATAAGACACTTCTTAAGATTATTGTACTTTTAATTGTTTTTTGTTCTAATTGTTTGTTCTCGATTTTGAATGCATCTGATATTTTGGTAAATTGAGTGACCTGATGGATATTAGGTATCTCTGTATTATATATTTGATCTTAGGAAAGATTCCATGCTTATTAATCCTTGTGTAAAAGGTTAGATAAGCTTATCAAAATGTAGTGTTCGATGAAACATCTTCTTGGTGGACCTCAGAGAAGAAGGTGTTGCCAGAATCTAAAGACTTTGAAGATAAGTTACAACAAAAGATGGGGGAGCATGTAGTTCAACTTCAATCAAGTTCAGATGAATCACGAGACCCAAATGACAATGATATTGAGCGAAGAGTGACTCAGAGTCCTTGGCGAACCGGCATATATCAACAACCAAATGAAAAAGAGAGACCTAGTGAAATGGAAGAATTAACTCCTCAATCTCAACTTCGAAGGTCAATAAGAACACGAAGGTCAAATCCAAAATATGCAAATGCAGCCATAGTTGAAGAAGCAATAAAGCCTGAGACATTTGAAGAACCATCATAAAGTTCTAAGTGGGTGACAGCAATGAAAGAAGAGATTGATGCACTGCAGCAAAATCAAACTTGGGATCTCATACCAAAATCAAGAGATGTGAAACTCATTTCTTACAAATGGGTTTACAAAATAAAGTGTCGTCCAGATAGGTCAATCAAGAGGTATAAAGTTTCGTGATCAACTCGGCACAGTACAAAGGGTTGGTGTTGAGGGGGAGTGTTGAGGATCAACCCCAACCCATCAATGGATAAGATAAATTTTATGGATAGGAATATTTTTCTAATCTTATAGATAGAAATAATTTTCCTATCTAATGGATATGGATGACGACTTGGTAAGAGATAGAAATAAATGTATGGTAGAAAGTGTATCTCTCATTCAATAGATAAGAATGAGACTTTTCTACGGTTAAGATTTATTTTTATTGAACGGTGTAAATTGCATGGTGAGTACTATAAATACTCTCCCTGCTAGTAGTTTTTATTCATTCATTCATTCATCAATCAAAAAATAAATTTGTGAGTTAAATTGTGAGTTGTTCTTTTTCTTCCTCGTGGGTGATCCACAAAAGTATTGTAATATTTTTAATGTGGGTATAATACAAGTAATTTATTTATTTGTTTGGCGGTTCGATTCTCAACAGATTATTTATTCCTCTTGTGCAAGAGTTTGAATCACCCTATCCCTTGAAAATTTTGCCCCTTTCGCCATTGGATAAACCACAATCTCCTGCAAAAACTTTGTTGTGATAGGGAAACATGAAGTTAATATTCACTTCATGGGGTTTTAAAACACCTCGTAGAATATCCAAAAATCATGCTTTTAAAATTTTTTCTCAATAACAATAAAAATACTAAAATATTTTTCTAAAAATAGAATGAATTATCTTTTGAATAATAAGAAAATCATACAAACTTTCATCATTCATATCCATTTGATCCACTATAAAAAACAACTTTTATAACATACTTTGCAACACTATCGTTTTCTCCAATTTTTCAAACTCTAATCTCAAAATTAATTTGAAGCCGAAAGTTTCCATTTCATTCATTGCCCTTGTAATCTCAAATTAAGTTTAAAAACTTAATTAAACATTATATTTCTTAAACAACTTAATTCGGCAAATCTAAAATAACTTAATGAATCATTAAATTTACTAGTCAACTTAATTTAGCATTATATATATATATATATTTTTTAAATATGTAATTCAGTCAAAAATCTCTTGTTTCTTCTGTCCACCCCTGGGTTCTTGACCCAAGGCGTTTACTTTACAATTCAGCGGCAAGCATAAAACTACTCTCGTTCTTCCCTTTCCCTGCTTATCCTCATCATGTATCCCTCCAAGCAAGAGCCCTACTACAATGCCCCGCCGCCGCCGCCGGCTACCGCCCCCTACTACGGTGTCCCACCGCCGTCGACGGGCGTCCCGGTGACAGCGCCGCCGGGCACTTTCCAAGTCCAAACTCATCAGCCCACGATCGGTCCGTGGTCCACCGGCCTCTGCGACTGCTGCGCCAACCCCAGCAACTGTACATCTATTTCCCACTTCTCTAATCGCGGACCTATCGCTCAATTCCATGATTTCTCGACCAATTTGGACATATTTCTTAACTCGCAGGCTGCATCACCTGTCTCTGCCCCTGCATCACGTTTGGCCGAATCGCCGAGATCGTCGACAGAGGATCCACCTGTAATCAGCTCCAACCGATCGATCCGACGATGATCTACTTCTATATGCTTGAATTATATATAATTGTAACTGAAATAAATTACTACGATTAATTTACAGCGTGCGGGGCGAGTGGGGCGTTGTACGCGCTGCTACTGTTCGTGACGGGGTGCGGCGCCTGCTGCTACTCCTGCTGCTACCGCGGCAAGCTGCGAGCGCAGTTCGGGCTGCGCGAGGCTCCCTGCAACGACTGCCTCGTCCACTGCTGCTGCGAGTCCTGCTCTCTCTGCCAGATGTACCGCGAGCTCAGCCGCCGCGGCTTCGACATGGACATAGGCACAATCGATTCATTGTTTAATTTGTTTGGAAGACGTTGTGTCGATCGATCGATCGATCGATCGATGAGATTAATTGGCTTTGATGGATTTGTGCAGGTTGGCATGCGAACATGGAAAGGCAGGGGCACATGGCGACTATGCCGCCGCCGCCGCCGCCCCAAGGCATGACCCGCTGAGACTGCTTGGTTACGTTCGTTCCTTCTTCCAGTACTGAATGTGTCGGTGTGGAGCTTAGTGCTTGCTTATTTCACTTTACTACGTCTCTCTCTCTCTCTCTCTCCTTGAGTCGCACCAATAATACACTCGTTAATTATCAATGGTATGGTTATGGTTGATAATTGAGATAGATCCATGTGTGTTAGTTATGGGAGGGCTTTTCATTTTCCTGTATAAATTAATGTTGGAGGGTAATTAAATTAAGGCAAAGCGCGTCTCATATTTTTATTATCGTTAAAAATGATGTCCTAATTTTTCATCTTTAAAATATTCTTATTTTAATATTTTTATGACAATTTGATTAAAATTATTATTACTAAAATACTTTGAATAAAACTATCGCAAGATTAGCTATTCTATATTATAAGGATCGGATAAGCTCAACTGTAAAGTCATGAATGATAATGACGTCTCAACTGATAGCTGGGGCCCAATATTGAATTACTGGATTCAATTATTAACACGACTGACTTTGTACATGGCTTAGGGAAAATAAATTTCTTTTTCCTCCAGAGGAATATCAAAACAATAAGAACACACAAAAAAAAACTAATTCGAAATTCAATGCCATGAAAGCTTCAGCGAATTAAATTGTGTTTCTGAAAGTCTTTTTGTGATTGAATCAGTCGAAATCAATTCAATTAATTTCGGAGTTAATAGGTAGAATTGAACAATCCAGCCCTGTTTTTAACAGAAACCAATATAACAATTATTAATAAGGATTTATAATATACAATCTCATAATTATGATTAAGAGTAACATTAATGGTAACATTGAACATGAATTATAGGCTAAGATGGCAGATTCCATTTTTTCTAAAGATAATTATTAATTGAATTAATTGTGAATTTGGTTCTAACTGACTGGCAAAAATATTTGCATGTCATATATCGCTGACATGGCAGAATATTCAAACATCGCTGTATTAATTTTTTAATTGGGATTAGATAAAATTGAAATGAAGGTTGAATACTGATTACTTTGGGGAAAAATTAGAATAGGCATGAAATCTTCTAAAAATCTATATTATATGTAAATATAAATATATAAAGATATTTGTGTATTAACTTATTTAATTATTATTAATATTGTTTTGCTAAGATATAAAATTCCCTAGTGGAGTTCAACAAACTTTTCCAAGAGCGAGAGCCGTAGACATCCTTGTCACTGAAATTGACTTAAAATATATTTCAGTAAGTTACCGAATTGCATACATAATTTTTTATAATACTTAAAATTTAATATTTATCAATATAATCGTTTCTAAATATGCTCCATTATCATTGACTGATATATACAGTCAAGTTCATCAATCGATTCTTAATAAATTTTTAAATTTATTATACTCAATTTTTTATTTACAATCGACTATCAATAACTCATCAGTCGATTGTTAGGACCATTAACAAATCTTAAAGTATCCATAAATTATGTCAATTTTAAAAATTTGCTGTTAGATTATGAAATATATATATGTAAAGGATATAATAAATTTAGTTTGAAATATTTCTGATGTGTCATCATGAGTGAATTTTGATTAAAATTTACTAATAACCTTATAAATATCTTACAAATATCAATACGCTTCAAACCAGCACCATTACACTCATGGGTAGACCTTCCCATGGGTTAGGTTCAAATTAGACTCAACCAAGAACTTCACCAGAATCAACAGACTAATTATCCTTTGACTCAGTTTAACGAGTTTGATCGATAATCGACCCGCCTAAGACAAGTCAGTTAAGAGTTGGACCTCAATAAAAAATTTAATTTTTTAATTTTATTTAAATTGTTTAATTTTAATTTTTTGTTTAATAATATTTTAATAATATTAGTGTTGTAGTTCAATATTAATTAATTTATTCTATCTTTCTAAGCTAATTTTATAATCTATTTACCTTTAATTATCTAACATGAGACTATTCTACATTTATATAAAAGTTAATTTTACCATCTATTTACCTTGAATTCTTTGATAATGAACTAATCTCTCTTTAGTCATTAAATTTATTAATTTTATTTAACTATCCTAATTACTTATTAATCTTATTTTATTATTTTATTCATTCAATATTGAGTTTATAAAAATTATTTGATTTATATGATATATCTAATAATAAATCTATCAAAAAATATAATTTATTTAATAAATAAAATTGTATATATAGTAAAGATTATCATCGAATATATAAAATTAATTAAAAGATATAATTTATGTGATATATATGACTTATCACACTAAAATATAATAATATTAATGTTAGATAAAAAATTATTGGGCGGTCGATTGATGATGAGGTAGATGGAACTGTTGAGTTAATAGGTCAAAGCAACATGCAAATCTACAATGAATCAATCAATTGATGGGTATGATCAGTCGACTAATAGACAGTTAATTAGCCTGAGCAACAGCTTATAAAAAAAGGGTTTCAAGATGATTTAAAGCAACTGATTCTTGAAGGTTTGAGTACAAAATACTATTGTATTTCTAGGTCATCAAAAGATAATTCCAAGCAACAAGAAAGTATCTAAAGCATGAATCTTGTAAAGTAGTTTACTTTTGTATATTTATTTTTATATTTCATATTCTTGTTGTATTTTGTGAAAACTTATTGTAAAAAACTTCTCCACATCTGATATATTTTCAAGAAGAAGAAGGTTTAGTAGTGATAGATCGCTAGGACTAGACCTTGGAGTAATCACCTTGGGAAGTGATGAATCAAGTAAAATCTTAGTATTATGCATGTGACATTGAGTTTAATTCAAGTTTTTTGCTGCGCATTCAAATGATAAGCACATGATCAAGATGAAGCAATCAAAGTCAGAGCTATTTACCCCTTCTAGCTCGTATGAGTCTTAACAAGTGGTATCAGAGTGAGGTTGTTCTTCACCGGACTAATCATCGACAAAACAAAAAGCTAAAGGAAGAAGGTGTTATTTGGAGTCCTCCAATACCATAAGTCTTGGACTGAACATCGTAAGGAGCTGCGATTTTGAGGTGGGTCTTGAGACGGATTTGAATATGACATTCAAGCTCCACCACCTTTTAAATTAGGAGGGTCAATGGAAGGCAAAGGATGGATATTTTTCTTATGATGGATATAGAGCAATATTTTACTTTAAAGTTTCATATAATTATTGAACTAACCATAAATCTAAGAGTTTAATCAAAGTTGCAAAGGAAGTCATCCCTAGAGTTGACCTCGATGAGACAATAATGACTAAAACTTCTAAGAAGTCTAAGAAAGTTAGGAAGGTTGCAAGTGAAGTCATCCCAAGAGTTGACCTTGATGAGACAATAATGATTAAGGCTTCTAAGAAGTCTAAGAGAGTAATTAAAAAAGTATCTAGGAAAATTATCCCTTGTGAGTATCTAGTACACCCAAAGAACTTCAATAGGTATTGGGTACCTAAGAGTATGATATCTTCACACTAAATATGTATAGGTATGTCAACCCAAATTGGAAGGGTAATTAACTCAACTATGGTAAAGTTGATATTTTAGGATATTTTCAAGATATTGTGATATCTTGAGAATGAAAATTCAAATATTATCTTGGAAGATTTCTATAGTATGCCAATATTCTTAAATTGATCAAAATTAGTATGATAGAATAAAATTCAAAAAGTGTGCCATATATGCATAAATCTTAGGGGTGTAATCAAACTGAGCCGAGCCAAACAGTAAGAGGCTCGAGCTCGAGCTCGATTCATTTTTTCTAAGCTCGAGTTCGATTCGAGTTTTAATTCTTAAGCTCGAACTCGACTGATAATGAAATTAAATAGTTCGCGAACGACTCAAGTTCGGTTCAAAAAAGGCTCATTTAAAGTTAAACGAGTTTAGTTCGAGCTCGGTTAAAAAATAACTCGTTTAAAAGTTAAACGAGCTTAGTTCGAGTTTGGCTCATTAATATATAATATTTATAATTCATGTTATATATATATATATATATATATATATATATATATATATATATATATATATATATATATATATATATATATATATATATATATTCACGAGTTTCTTAACAAACACGTTTATGAGCCTTTAAACAAACATGTTCGCGAACACGTTCGTGAGCCTTTAAACGAACATGTTCGTGAACTCACAAACCAAATACTATTAAGCTCGAGCTCGGCTTGATAATATTTTCGAACTCGAAATTAGACTCGAGTTCGGCTCGTTAACTTAATCGAACGAACTCAAACAAACTTTTTTTCAAATCAAGACTCGAATAGCTTGTGAGCAGTTTGGCTCATTTACACCCCTAATAAATCTTAATTCCTTGTAATTAATGATAATAATATTATTTGACATCCTAGATAAGATGATCAAATGTATAATGCTTAGATATAAATATATGATTCCTTATTTTTTAAAAATAAATAAATTTCACATCTTACAAAAATGATGATCACTTGTATGTGTATTGAGACACATTACACACAAGTGAGATGTTAGGATGATGCCTCCAGTGCATAGTTGAGTTGGTTATGACAGGGCAGACTTACTGAAGTGTACAAAAGTTGAATCTCGATGAAGCCAAGGCAATGCCCTCCCTAATCGTGGTGAACTGGGACAGCGGATTCCACCTTTTGCTGAAGAAAAGAGATGTTAAGGTGATATGTTAAGTTCAAAATGTTGATTTGATACGTCAAACTGAGTTTTAGTTTTATCAAATCAAATAAATTTTGTATTGACCAATCTTAAGAAAAGTGATAAAATGACCCACGACCATCTGTGAGGAGGTAAATTGAGAAAATGCAGTTGGTTACGACGTAGGAGGGTATTGTCTGGCTTCGCCAGGATTCGAACCCTTGCCCTCTTCTGCAAGTCTGCTGCATCGTAACCAACTCACCTATACCCCAGGGGCACCCAAAATCCCTCTATACTAATATAGTAAAGAGGATAACCTTGATCATTTCTCGAGGATTACAACGATGATGGTTAATCTTCATATGAGGTTTTTATGGGATTTTGTGGGTAATGCAATAATCAAAGGAGACAAAGACATAAGCTAGCTAATATATATATCGAATAGGAAACCAAGAATCTATACTACGAATGCCAACCAACTCATGCAATTGGAACACAACCAATCTCATCCAACCTAATCTACTACAATATAGAAATCAAATATGAACAACAAAATTAAGATCACTAAAGTGCCAATCGACAAACAAGAGTCAAGCCCCCGGGACATAGGTGAGTTGGTTACGACGCAGCAGACTTGCAGAAGAGGACAAGGGTTCGAATCCTGGTGAAGCCAGACAATACCCTCCTGCGTCGTAACGAACTGCACTTTCTCGATTTACCTCCTCACAGATGGTCATGGGACCGACCGTGTGGGGCCGCTAAGGTAGAGGATCCACCTTTTTGCAGAAGACAAACAAGAGTCAATTCGGATTCAAATCCAAAGGCATAAGAAAATTGAACCTAACACTCTTCCAACCATTAGATCTATTGGAGATGAAACTATAGATCAACAAGGGAGTAACCTCTAGATCAAGATTATGCTTACAAACCAAGCTAGGGCATCGCCAAGCTTGTGTTAGATCCGATCTATCGTGAGGAGGAAGAAGGAGCTCAGATGATGGCTAATGATGTTGATCCACTTGATGGTGAGGATGAAATTGATTTGATCTGTGAGGAGGATGAAATTAGGGTTCCGGAAAGGCAAGAAATCCACAATTTCTTGACAGCTCCGGTGGTGAAGAGTGGCTTCTTGGATTGGCGGTGAGCTTGAGTGCGGGGAAGAACGTCGGCGGAAAGGAAGATGATGGTGATGAGATCTGAGTAGAGATGGAATCCTCTCTCTTCTCCTTGAATGGTGTAAACTCCGATGGAAGAAGATTACTCTGCTCATGATCACGATTTCCTTCTCCTCTGCCATCGTTTTGTTCTACACGCGATACCCGACTCTGCCACTGTAGCTTCCCCTTTCAAACCCATCAGATGATCTCCAATCTGAATGGATGACTGGAATCACTCCAGATCTAGATCAAGGGTAGAGGTCAACCCAAATCTGAATTGATGACACAAATCTTGATCAGTGGTATTGATATCTTCTCTTTTGAATTGGATGGCTTAGATCTTAATGAATGACTCAGATTGCTCTAGATTGGACTCCCCCATTTAACTTTAGCCTCAAGCTAAGATGGCTCGATTCGACTCAGGTCCATGGCTACCTCAAACTCCTACAAAATCAAATTCACATGTTAAGTATAATGTCACCAATATAAGAGAATTTTCATCAATAGCCTTGAAATAAATCCAACTCGCAAAATATAATATGGATTAAAACACTAATATAAGCGCTAAAATCTTATATCAAAATATTAATTATCAAATCTCCCACACTTATTCTTGTATGTCTCGAGCAAGCAAATGAAAACCCAAAGAACAAAACTCATTTGCCAAACTATCTCTTATCAATATCTTGAAGATAGTAAAAGGTAATTACTTAGGATCATCAAAAGACCAAAATATTTATGAATTCAATTCCTACATTAATCAATAAGCATGATGATTTCAAGTAACTTGAATGACTAAGAATGATGCAATCTCACAAGGTAAATATTTTCACTCTCACTCATATAATCATACATGGAAATGGAGTTTCACTCAATGTTACTCACAATATTTCACTACTATATGCTTTATGCTTGTTTATTTTCTTATTCTCCACCATTGTAAACATATACATATGTATGAATTAAAAGAATTTATAACTGTGTAAAGGAAATAAGAAGTGCAAGCAAATGAAAATAGATAAAGAGAGAAGACTCAATGAATGAAAATTGAGAACATTGGAATTATAAACATGATAAGTTAACCAAATGATGTATATAGAAGAACACCTCTTTTTGATGAAGTAACCAAACGAATGCCTAATGTTGTTGCTAACTCAACAACTTATCTTTCATGTCTTGCCAAATTTAACCCTCATTGAAATCGATGAATTGGAACATGCATATGAAAACTAAAACCCATGTAAACATGTCTCAACTTTCCATTAATGTGACCAATAACTTGTCTATCAACAGCTCTTTGTACTTCCTTATCTGCATCAAATGTCATAGGAGCATAGGAATCAAGAACATTGGTCTATGAAATCTGAGAATTATTTGTTCAGAACTTGGCACTTGGAAATCAGGACTATTCTCTTGTTCACTTTCTGAATTCAGGAGATCACTTTCAGGAAATAAAATACAGCAAGAACTAGACGAAGTGCAATTGCATAAGTTTTCAGAGTTTTAGAGATCAGTTTTAAAACTCAGAAAACAGATTCATAAACCATGCCAAAGAATTTTCAAACATGAAACTGATTTCTAAACTTTTGTTGCTTCACACTTCAGTTTTTGAATTTGAGATTTTGAAGAAAATTCAGGCCTGACTCATGAAGGGTTTTGCAAAGAATATGATACCATTTAGCACTGAAATAGTAAGAGCTCTTCTTGAGGTTGTCCTTGGTCAAAGATTTTCATAGAACTTGGCATACAATAGACTAAATTGATACTTCAATTTCAAGGTCTTCTCTGTAGGTTTTTTTCTCTCTGTAGATTTTACATGTCTGCAACAATCCAATGGTTGATTAAAATTCAGTATCTCCCTTTCTTGAGTTTTCCTTTCCAATAGTCTCAATAATTCTTGACTCTATAGCAATCCAGCATATGGCTAACTCATTTCCTTGAGTTCTTTTTTTCAACTTCAACAACTTCGGGTTCCCTTATGATATCAATTTCAGGATCGCTCTTCTACAATTTGTTGCAGCCTAGAAACTCACTCCTTACATAAGAATGAAGAGATAAACACAGTTAGCTCACAGTTTAGATCTCCTCGCAGCAGCAGTAAAAGCAATTCAGATATTGCACTTCTAGCAATCAGGACTTCTCACTCAGCAACCAGACTCAAGGCAGTTTCTGGTTTTTTTTTCTGCAAATGACACTTGTCTTCTGCATATCTTGAGAGCTGCATTTATATTGCATTAATAAGGAACCAAAACAAGGTCTATTTAACACCAACAGCAACCCTTGAAACCCAACTTCCAGCAATTCATTTTATACAAAATCTTGATGTCCCTGTTTTTTCTTGTTTAACTGAAACAATTTGGTATTTCCTTCAGAATTTCAGTAATGCTTTCAGCATCAGCTAAGAAGCATCTAAGATGGAATTAATCTCTGTAATTCATAAATTCAAAAAACAGATTCAGAAATCATGCCAAAGAATTCCAAAAATGAAGCTAAATATTGAATTCTGGTTTTCCAAACTTCAACCCGGAATTTGGAATTCAAGGCAATTTCAGCTTAAATCATGAAGAGTTAAGCTTATCAGAGGATATCATTCAGTACTGGGTTAGCAGGAGCTTAATTTTAAGATGTTGCTAGTACAAATCTTCAATAAGAATGGACACATGAACTTAAACAATTGTTCCTTCTCAACATGAGCAGATTTTAGTTTTCTTGGATGTTAGTGTCAGAAATCTGATTTTGGAAATTTGTAGGCTTTGGATCAAAAGGGGCTCGGGGAGAAGAGAACACCAAATAACAATTAGAGATCAAAAACTTCACTTGGACTTCTCACTGATTAGAATTTGCAAACAAAACTTGTCACGCACAATTTCTTGTTGATACACACCCTTAACGCCACTACTCTTCATCATCAAGCGACACAACTTGGTGTGAGGTTGTTACATGTGTTCAAACCAAAGAGACTGACCAATTCAAGTTTTCAGCAACCATTGAAATGCAAACTGTTGAGACCACTTCCAGCAGCATAGAAAATCTAGTAAATTTTATGAGAGAGTACGTCTTTCAATGCTGCAAAAGGTTGGAATCCGCCAACCTAGCGGCCCCACACGATCGGCCCCCCGACCATCTGTGGAGAGGTAAATCACGGTGAATGCGGGACTGACCAGGGCATGGTGGCCGAGGGATTTGGAAACATGGCACAGATTGATGTTATCGCAAATGCAACCATGAGCCCTCGAACCGCCCACCTCATGCTGCAAGCACCCATGCCCTGACCAGCTGACCCCGCCCGTGGGGGCGAGAGTACGTCTTTCAAGTTATACTTGGAGGTAGATCGATGAAGGCATGTGAGACTTTTACTACTAGTTTGGTAAGTCATTTTTATTATCAAAAGTTATATTTGTTTATACTAATTGAATTTTTTTTTTTTTTACAGAAAAAGTATACCTGGGAACCAGGGCACAAGGAGGCATTTAAAGAAATATGGAATAATGCATGTGTCAAACTGTACAAGGATATTCTATATAAATATAGAAGAAAAGACATAAGACCATCTTTTATCCCAGTTGATATCTGAGATGCATGGCAAGCCATTTGGGCTGCAGAAAGATGGTAGTCAAATTTAGCGATAGCTCGAGCCAACATAAACACCGAACTGGCTGGTCTTAGCACTGGATCCACAAAGCATATAGCTAAATCTCGTTCCATTGTCAAGCATGCCATGGACTTGTTGAGTTTACAATTAATATATTTATATTAGAATTATTTAATTATCAATGATTTTATTTTGATTTAATTATATTTTTTAATCTTCAAGAGCATGAGCTACAGTGACCTCCTACTTATTGAGAGATTTTTACTAAGACACACAAATTTAAGGATGACATATTTATCGATACTCGATCGCAAACATTAGACATAAGATTTTTAAATTTTAAAATTTTTTAATTGTTATAAATAATTAATTTTTCTAATTATGCATTTTATATGAATTTATTTTTAAAAGATTGAAATGGCTGTCAGAGTTGCACAGACGTCTCAGCCCGATAAAGAGGAAGGTGAGATGTAGACTTTCTCTACCGACTAGGTAAATGAGATATATTATGATATGGTCGGTGGGAGGAAGAAGAGCTCCATCCTCTACGGTCTAGGTCCCAGGCGAGAGTCATGTATGACCATGTGAGGGCCCCTAAAGCCAGGGGTCATCCCAGCGGATCATCTACTATAGGGTAGAAGTCCTAGAGTAAGAAAATCAAGAATTAAAGAATCGATTCTCCACATTAGAGGCACAATTTCAAGAGTCCCGGCAAGCCCAGTTGCACTATGAGGGCGTTGCGCGGGAGATGCGCATATTTATGGCTACCATGAGTAAAACGTCGCAACCGTCGCATGGCTTTGACTCGCAGGAGACTTAGGATTCTAAGGACCCTGATGAGTAGCTCTATGAGAGGTATGTTAATATTTTTAATTTTTTTTATTTAATTATCACTCATGAACATGCATTTTCAAAATTGATACATATCCTCGATTTAATACTAACCTATTTAATTATATTTTTTTGCAAGATTTAGATACTTCTACTTAGATATTTTAGATGAATTTTATAGATTTGATTGTATTTAGACATTTGATACACTATCATTGTATTAAAATATTTGATATGTTATCTTTATATTCAGATATTTGATATTTGTGTTTGTATTGTGATTTAATTAGTTTAACTTGAGATATTTGATATGTTATACTTGATATGTTGTGACTGAATTTATTTAAGATATTAAAATTGTTAAGTTGTTGTATTGGTTTAACTTTAGATTATTTTGTGATTGGATTGTCGTGTTGGTTTAACTTTAGATTGTTTTGTAATTGAATTGTTGTGTTGTATAAGTTGTATTGGTTTAACTTGAGATTGTTTTGTGATTGGATTGTTGTGTTGTATAAGTTGTTTGGATTTGTATTTAATATGTTGTGATTGAATTGTTAAATTGTAATGTTGTTTATTTCAGTTACAGTGTTGTATATATTATTAAAACTATCGCCTGTGATAGTTTTAGGATATTGATGAATATGTAAATAGGGAAGTGGGATAAATGGGGAGGAGTGTGGCAAAATTTCAAGCTATTATCGACGAAAATTTAAATTTTTGTTGCTAGAGCATAGATGGAATAGTGCTTCCGTTTGCCGTGTTAGCGACGGAATTTTAATTCCATCGCTAAAAATAATGATGAAATTTTAAATTTTCGTTGTTAATTTTAGCGACGGAACTAAAAGTTCGTCGCTAAAATTAGCCAAGAAATTTTAATTCCATCGCTACTTTAATTAGCGACGAAACGAAAATATCTATCATCATTTAATGACGGGTTAGTCAACAATAAAAAATTTAGCAACGAGAAAATTTCATCGTTAATCGGTCGTTAATGTCATTTAGCGATGGATTAGCGACGAAAAATTCTATCGTTAATCCTAATTATTCTTGTAGTGTAATATCGTAGCCAACCAAGCTACTATGTGGTCAAGTTATATTAAGTTTAATTATATAATTAGAACATACACGATATATTTTTATTGTCAACAAGGTTAATGTTATTCTATTTGTATTAATAGCCAACCAAACTACTATGTGGTCAAGTTATATTAAGTTTAATTACATAATTAGAACATACACGATATATTTTTGTTGTCAACAAGTTCAATGTTATTCTATTTGTGTTAATGTTGTAAGTCTAGTAAATAATAGTTAATATTAATATTTTTAAATCTGTAGGTCCTCTAAATAAGTCCAATAAATTTGTATATCAAATAAATTTTTAATTCCAACAAATAATACTTATTATAATATTAGTTGCATTATAATAATGAAAGGATTATACTATTCTATTAAATTTAATGATGAAAGGATTGATTAGGTTGTATGTGGAGGACGACCTCGTGGTTGATAAGTTATTTTAAACATAAGTTCTACTTTCGTATCGTACGCTAAGAATCATACATCAATCATATAATTCAAAATCAACAAAAAAAACTCTATAACATCGTTACAATCATTTAGTGTCAATACAAAAAGTAGGGAAAAATATCTAGTATTCATATAATAATCTAGTATCAATACAAACAATAAAGAAATATATAATATAAATGACAGAAAAAAAATATCACTTACAATACTAATAGAAAAACAAAATCGGAGTATCGGGAATAACGTCTCTCAGACAACTGTGAAGAGAGGAATTGCATATTAAAACAAACACAAATATATTACGTTTTAAAAACCCTAAACCTTACAATCCTATTCAACAAGTACAAATGATATGGTCAAGCCAGGACCGACCACAGCAAGCTTGCCCAGGCCTAGTTTGACGTCGTCGAGCTCGACTAGACCTACAAAGATGCCAGTGAGCTCGGCCATGCTTAGCTCGACGCTGGCGATCTCAATCAAGCCTGAACAGATGCCAACGAACTTGGCCAGGTCGAGGTTGACCTCGGGCAGCTCAGCCAGACTAACCCCAACGCCTACGAGCTCAGACAGGTCGACCCTGACGCAGGAGAGCTCGCCAAAGGCCGGGCCCGACCCTAGCGAGCTCGGTCAGGCCAGTCCGTCGGCAAGCTCGGTCAGATTAGCTCCGAACCTGTCGAGCGCAGTCAGGCCAGCCCCGAACCCGACCAGCTCGGCCATGCTGGGCCTGACGTCGACGACCAAGTCGGTCCCAAACCCGCTGAGCTCGGCTAGGTCGGGTCCGACAGCGATGAACTCTCCAAGGGTGTGCCCGACGTTGGCAAGCTTGCCAAGGTTGGGGCCAACGCCGGCAAGGTCGCTTGCCAATCTCGAGGCCGCTAAGGATGGGGCCAATGTCGGCGAGGTAGCTCGCCAGTCCTGAGGCTGCCGAACGCTAAAATCGTAAACCTAATCTAAATCAGAGAGACTTACCGGAGTTAGGAATGTTGGAGTTGGGAACGTCGGAGTCGGGAGCGCGATCGGGAGCCAAGAGTCGGAGTCGGAGCAGGAAAATCGATTGGGAGTCGGGGTCGAAAAATCACGATCGGGATTTAGCGTTGGGCGAGGGGAAAGAATCGGAGTCAAACCTTAAAAATCATGATTTTGACAGCAAAATTTAAATGGAGATTATTTTCCGTCATTAATTAGCGATGGAAATTAGTGTCCGTCGCTAATTTAGTGACAGCATTTAAATTTCGTCGCCAATTTAGAAATGAAATTTAAATTCCATCGTAAATATGGTGACGTCCAAGAAGAGGAGAGGAATACAGCAGAAGATCAAGAAGTCTTCGGGTAAAGAACATCTCCTACACAATCTCAAGAAGAAAGGTACAATTTATTTTCCGCTACGTAAATTGTTTCCTTTATATATATGAATCCTGAATACCAATACAAGAGTCCAATGATCTTATGCATTGATCAAGTACATAGTTGATCGAATATGAGGGCTGCTTGAAAAGATTCTATCTCCGAAAAATTTTTATCTGGCAAGAATTAAATGAAGCAGAATTTCAGGCACCATCAGCTAGTAGAGGCTAGGAATCCAAGTCTATCATAAGGCGAAGCCATTAGCGAGAGATTAAGAGGGCTGAGAGAGTCAGGCCTTTCGGGAGATTGAGTCGTTAGCACGGAGTTAGGAATCTAAACTTGTCGTAAGGCGGAGCCGTTAGCGATGGGATAAGAGAGATGAAAGAGCCAGGCGTGAGGCGTGTCAGAATGCCGAGTCTCTAGCACGGAGCTAGGAATCCAAGTCTGTCGTAAGGTAGAGCCATTAGTGAAGAGCTAAGAGGGCTACGAGAGTCGGGCATGTTGGGAGGTCGAGCCGCTAGCACGGAGCTAGGAATCCAAGCTTGTCGTAAGACAGAGTTGTTAGCAAGGGACTAAGAGGGTTGAGAGAGTTGGGTCTGTCGGGAGGCCGAGTCACTAGCACGAAGCTAGGAATCCAAGTCTGTCGTACGGCGGAGCCGTTAATGAGGGGCTAAGAGGGTTGAGAGAGTCAGAACTATCGAGACGTCGGTCACTAGCACGGAGCTAGGAATCCAAGTCTGTCGTAAGGTGGAGCTGTTAGCCAGGGGCTAAGAGGGCTGAGAGAGTTAGGCCTGTCGAAATGCCGAGTCACTAGCATAGAGCTAGGAATCCAAGTCTGTCATAATGCAAAGCCATTAGCGAGGGGCTAAGAGAGCTGAGAGAGTCGGGCCTGCAGTTGAGATGCCAAGTCGCTAGCACGGAGCTAGGAATCTAAGCCTGTCATAATGCGGAACCATTAGCGAGGGGCCAAGAGGGCTGAGAGAATTGGGCCTGTCAAGAGGGCAAGTCACTAGCACGGAACTAGGAATCCAAGTCTATCGTAAGGCAGAGCCGTTAGCGATGAGCTAAGAGGGTGGTGTGGATCTTGTTTTCTTGTAAAAGAACGTTCACAAAATGAGTGACGAAACAAACAAGAGAGAGACATAAAATAGTAAAATTAGGATTGAATGCAATAAGGCCTCAGGTAGATGGCATTCCATGGCTTTTTGAGCTCCTATCGTTGGTAGTCAATCAGGTAATAAGATCTGCCAACAGTTCGCCGTAGATAAGATGGAATGGGGGCATCCCGATACTCGGACCAATTCTGTTGGTCCTTTTCTCCGATGGAATCGCGGTTGTCGGTAGTTCTCCTAATATTAACCATCATGATGTCTTAGCTCAGTGTTCCCACAGACGGTGTCAATTTATTCCGATTAGATACCGCAAATGATCAAGCCACCAGTCATGAACGATCTGGCATACGTGACTTCCTGGCGGAGCTCAATGAGTAAGAGGAGGAGAACCTAAAATACACTTCAGAAAAGAGGTTAGACTGGTGTCAGAGAGTCTCGGCAAGCCACTCCAATACTCAAGTTAGTATCCGTAGAAGGAAAATGGAAGTGCAGAAGAAGATGAGTATATGTAGTTGCTCAAATTGCCGAGCCCGAGCGAGAGCCCCCCGTTTATTCCTTACGAAGGGTTTATATACTCATGAAGAACGCTTATTCCCATCGACCTGAGAGAGATCATTGGTCGAGGCACAAAGAGACCGGCTCTGACGATTGTCTACTTGAAGTCCCGACATGAGGCATTTGGAGAACTAAGTCTGTCAACCTCGTAACCGCCCTACGACGCAGTAGTCGTTGATTATTATTACCTTTTGACTTTATACACAGGTATGAGAGTATTTAGGGGATCATGTCTGATAATCTCGTAACCGCCTTGACCCCTTTACAGGCATCGCATGCTTGGGGAAATTTTGGTAGTTTCTGTGTAAGACGGAGAGTGGCGATCGAGATGTGATGGCTAAGACGAAATGACTGAGACCGAGACAATCGAGACTAAGATGGTCGAGACTGAGACGGCTAAGATCGAAATGGGCAAGACCGGGATGCCTGAGACTGAGACGGGTGAGACCACAATGGCCGAGACTGAGACGACCGAGATTGAAATGGGTGAGATCGAGATGATCGAGATGAGACTTTAGGGTCGGATGACGTTGCTTTGGAGGCCTAAGTGAGATCTAGGACTAAGCTCATGCTGAATCCGAAGTACATCTCGAGTCAGAAGCAACAACTATCTCACCCTAGTGGAATCATTTTTTTCAAATTTATATTGACTTGTCTTGCAAGATTAGTCTAAATATGATATTCATTTTCGTTTGACTCTTAATCTTTATCTTAAAGGAAGTCTTTCGTTTGACCCTTAATCTTTATCCTAAAGGAAGTCATGTTATCTTATTCCATCCGCATCACTCCTCTTCCATCATGGATGCCTACAAGCCAGAGCCCTACTACGGTACAGGGCCTCGCCGGCACTGGCGGCCTTTGTGCTTTAATTAAGGTGGAATTAACTAATCAAGAATACAGATAATTATTTCATAATTCTTATCTCGTATCTCTCGATTCCTCCTCCACTGTCATGGATCCCCCTCCAAGCCGGCCTTCGCGCTTTAAGTAGGGAGGAACTAATTAATGAAGAACACACAATTATCTCACAACTCTTGCCTCGTATCTGTCGACTCCTCCATCGTCATGGATCCCTCCTACAACACTACGGGGGCTCCGCCGTGGCCGCCGCCGCCGCCTCCTAGTTACCCTTCCTACTACGCGGCCACCTACCCTTCCTACTACGGGGCACCGCTGCCGTCTGCAGGCATCCCGGCAGCAGGCATCCCGGTGACTGCGCCACCGGCCACTTTCTACGTCCATACTCCTCAGCCGATAGGTCCGTGGTCCACCGGCCTCTTCGACTGCTGCGACGATCCCAGCAACAGTACATATATTGATACACACACACGTCCTGACGTCCTCTAGTTTCATATCTTAGTTTTGATGCTTCGATGATTAACTTGGATATGTTCTTCCAGGCCTCATCACCTTCTGCTTCCCCTGCATCACGTTCGGCCAAGTCGCCGAAATCATCGATAAAGGATCCACTTGTAATAAAATAATTAATGTTCAACTACATATGTAAATTAAACACGTTAATTGATTCGGCGATCTATGCGGTTGGATTATAATCGAAATATATATGTATATCTGAGTTAATTAATTCACAGCGTGTGGGGCGAGCGGAGCGCTGTACGTGCTGATAATGTACCTGACGGGGTGCGGCTTCTTGTACTCCTGCTCCTACCGCAGCAAGTTGCGGGCGCAGTACGGACTGCACGGGGATCCCTCCGTCGACTTCATCGTCCACCTCTTCTGTGAATTCTGCTCCCTCTGCCAGATGTACCGTGAGCTCCACCGCCGTGGCTTCGACATGAACATAGGTACAGTTACAAACAACTGCTAGCTACTGCATGCATTTAGATAATAATATAAGTAATGTTAACTTTGGGAATCAGGAATTGGTTGAGTTCGATGGATTTGTGCAGGTTGGCACGCGAACATGGAAAGGCAGGGGCAAATAATGGCGACGATGCCACCGCCGCCCCAGGCCATGATCCGCTGATCGAGTATGATTGTCTTTAAAATGATTATTCGAACGAAATACAATTTCAATATATTTGTAGCATCTGCTGAAACCCACGGAATGATTTCAAGGTCGGTGTAAATGAGTACATAATGACAATAATACATGGTGAATTTCAAAGTCGACTTAATAAGTACATTCCCCACCATCAAAAATCACGGCCTCCCTAGAAACAAAGAACAAATGGCAGGAAAGGAAGCAAATCTGGAGGCATTTTTCTCTTTTTCTTTTCTCTATTATTTGTTATTTTTTTCCGAATGACTATTTTATTTTTATCCAGACGTTAATCAAAGTCAGAGGTAGAGGTAGATGTAATAACAGCGGGAAGAGCAGGCAATCCGATTAGTGGAGGAAAGCAGCTACTGCTGATCCTGGAGCTCGCTTTACGAACCTCCCCTTCATCCTCGGCCTCTTCTCCGCGTTCAGCTTCCTCACCTCGTACCGTATCTTCTTCGCGAACAGCCGGGTCCGCCGCTTCTCCCTGTAACGACTCACCCTCGCCTGCCTCCCTTCGTCCACCACCACCTGCCCCATGCCGCCGCTTCCTATCAGTCTCGCATCCCCCCATGCTCCTCCCTGCCATCGATAATTCAATTCATTATGACAAAAGTAATCAATAAAGACACGGCTTTGAATGATTTTTTTGGGGTTTAGTTTGTTACCAGGTAGTCGGTCCAGCAGCTTGCTAGATTAATCTGTGGACGCTCGCCGTCGGTCCACGGCGAGGATCCATGGACGGCCCATGCGGCGATGACCGCCTCGTAGTCCAGCCTCAGCTTCGCCGTCTTCGTTTCTTCTTGTTGGTCCGCTGGTATTGCTTCTGTTTGCTCTTCCTCAAACTCGTCTTCTGCCGTCGACGACGAGCCTGGCCAGTTGAAGTCCAACTCCTGCGACTCCCTCGTCATGTCGATGTCCAGCTCGACGACCACCGGGCAGTACTGCTCCGCTTCCTCGGCCTGCTCTGTTTTCAATTCCTCCGTGGCGTTGTTGTTACATCTCATTGCGGCAGCGTCGAGCAACCCGAGCTTCTCCATCGAGAAAGCCGAGTCGTCTACGCTCGCCTCGCCGAGGAGGCTTTCCATGTTGGCCGCGAACTCCGCGAGCTCCACATCTGACGGCAGGTACGAAGCAAAACGGTCAGTGGCTTCGACGGTGGAAGCGGAAGCAGGTGTGCTGCCGTCCGACGTAACCAGCCGCTTCGCCTCATCGATCCGAGGTGAAGCAGAGCGTAACTCCGCCAGGGAGGGATCGAACACCGGCACGCAGTAGAGCAGCTGCTCCTCCTCGATCGACGGAGACGTTTCGGCTAGCTCCGGCGGTCTCGGTGCCGTCGCCTCTTTCTTCCCCTGCCGCGGGGTCCGAGCCTTGCGCTTGAAGCCCCGGAGCCACGTGGGCACATCGGAACCCTCCTCCTCATCGTCCCCGTCGAGCGCTGCTGCGCCGAAGGAGCAAGAAGAAGACTTGAGCCGCAGACGGCTATGGCGGCGGGCGAGCGGATTGGCTGAGTGGACGGACGAGTCACACGTCTGGCAAAGAAACGCGTCGTCGGCCGCGCAGTACCACCGCGCGCGGCGGCGCGCGCACCCGTCACAGGCGCGCGCGGTCTTCCCGGCCACGGCTGCGCCGCACCGCTGCTCCTCGTGGTAGCTCATATCAAACTACGACCTAAGCGACAATAAAGACACAGCGCAGTACTCTCTGTCGAGTACCAGTGAGATCTCAAGCGACAAATATCCAGAATTGAAATCGTTTTGCTTCGCTTACACTTTTTAGGACGCAGGCGAAGAAGACTATAAAGGGAACATGAGTGTACTTTTGGGGCCAAGGGACGCCCTTTTCCTGGCGCAGCAGCGGGACCCACGAGCTGGCCTTATCCGGTTCGCCATTGGTCAATAGGTGCGAAGACATCCGCTTCCCGGCTCTCCCATTGGCTGTCGCCCAGATTTCCTGAGGGGCCCACGAGGGCCTCTCGCCGTCGCCGCTCCCACGGGACCGTCTGCAATAATTTAAGTCCTCGTCTCCTCGCCGTCGCTGTCGTCGTTGGATCGACATCTAAAAGGTCGCAATTTTAATTTTTCTTTGCCTTTTCATTGAAGTTTTTCTGCTGCAGGATAACTTTTTGGAAAGCCTCATCATTTTCTTCGAGTCAGCTGGATACGTACGATCTTATCCCTGTTAAGATAACGTTCGCAAATTAACTGTGTTCTAGAGGGAGCACAAAGACCTATTAATCTCAGAGACGAGTTTTATTGG
Source organism: Curcuma longa (assembly GCF_044706935.1). Classification (NCBI taxonomy): domain Eukaryota; kingdom Viridiplantae; phylum Streptophyta; class Magnoliopsida; order Zingiberales; family Zingiberaceae; genus Curcuma; species Curcuma longa. The sequence continues at coordinate 11,746,275 of NC_133881.1, forward strand.
ATATTCAAAGATTTAAGGAAGCGTTTGATTCTAGAATTATCATTAATAATTTTGATTATTTATTTCATTTTATTTGATTATTGATTCCAAATAATGTAGCATCATGATTACATTAGTAAATGAATTATAATTCAGAATTACTTTAACTGTCTAAAATTTTCTGAGATTCAGGGGTTAATAAAATTTTTTTCCCATAATTACTTTTCAATTTTAAAACTAAATTAATTTAAATGTACCATGAAACCTAATTGAAATCGAGTTAATTAATTCAATAAATTTAATTTAAATATTTCTAAATTTAAAAAATATATTTTTTTAATTTTTTAAAAAATAAAATTAATGAATTATATTTATTAATTTAATAAATTATTTTATTAAAATAATTATTTTAAAGAATTATTTTATTAAAATATATATATATTTATTTTAAATTCTAAAAAACAAAAATAATGAATTATTTTTTTAAAATAATTATTTTATTAAAATAAAATTAATGAATTATATTTATTAATTTAACTAATTATTTTATTAAAATAATTATTTTAACAAATTATTTTATTAATGTATATATAAATTTATTTTAAATTTTAAAAAAAATTAATGAATTATATTTATTAATTTAATTAATTAATTTTATTCAAATAATTAATTTAACAAATTATTTTATTAAAAATATATTAATTTATTTTAAACTTTTTAAAAAAATTATAAGAAAATTATATTTATTTATTTTATATATTATCAATTTATTATCATCATTAATATTATTAATATTATTAATTTAATTTATTTTATTTTAAAAATAAATTAAATTAAGGATAATATAGTAAATATTAAATTTATTCTCTTCAAATAAATAAGTTGAATAAAATAATATTAAATTATGCTTTATACTCTATAATTTTAATTATGTGATTATCTGATAATCAAATAATCAAAATTATGCATGATAATTTGAATCAAACGTATCATAAAGATTTACTTTTGATGCCGTCAAGTTGTGTTAGTGTTTGTACTTTTTCCAAAGGAGACAGGAGCTAGGGCTTGGTGTTTGGAGAGCCACGCACGATGACTCAGACTTCAAAGATGGGTCTTCTCTTGTTCATTTGCGCTCAATTTGCAGGCTTAATTTAACCTTTAGCTCCCATTTGGTTGGTGTCTGATAGAAGCAAATTAAAACACTAAACAATGATCGAATTAATTAGTGACTGAGATTGGTATGTCCTCCACTAAATGAACATCCGCATCACAATGATTAATTAATTCCACTTCATTAACTGATTGATATATCTGGCACTTCTTAATTTGGCTAATTAACAACGTAGTACTAGAATCTTCAATTGCAACTCAAGCTATTTAAATGCACTTTAATGTATCTGATACTGAATTAATTCTGACAATCGGAATATGATCCACTTGTAGTTCCAGTAGCGTCTCTTGATCACAGTCGATACCATGTAGTGAGTTCATGCATGCATGCAAGAGAGTTTTAGCTTCCGGTGAATTAAGTCGACGTCGTGGTAGAGAATGGCCCATACTTTTGGTTGAAGAAGAGACGATAGGTGGCATTTGGTTGAGCATGGACAAGGGCGACTCTTCACCAAATGAGCGAATGCGTTTTGGTCCCTCCTGTGGCAGTATCAGCGTCGATGAGAGGGATATATCTGCATTGGTGGCATCCTCAGATTTGATATCTAGGTTCATGTCATCATGCACTGCCTCATCTTTATCCAAATTATATGCAAGTCGAGTCTCCCTCCAACAAAAGTTTCGACCAACTTATTGAAATATTCAAAAAAAAAAAAAAGATTGTTACTTATCCAAATTATACAACTTATTCTAATTAATAATTGTGCTCCTCTAATTAAATAAACTGCACACTAGCTTGTGTGAGGTGCATGCTTGCTTTTCCATTAATTCATATATATTCAACTAAAAAGGAAATCCACATTTTTTTAAAAAGAAAATATTCTATTACCAATAACTGAAAATTAACTAGAAATATGTAAAGAAATTATTTTTCTGACAATGACTGAAAAATACCCAAAAGAATATGTAGAAAGTTACACCCCCGGTCAATGTGAAGAGACGATATATGTGATAGCTCAACGACAAAAGGACACTGGATGCCCAAGATCTCACTCACTGACACGGCGACAAGTGGCGCTCAAGAACTTGTACCTCAAATTTGCTAAACAATAAATCAAGTGAAAGAGATAAAAACAAGCATAATTTGAGAAGATATTTCTTTCAATAATTGTGATACTTTTTTGTTTCACCATGTTGCACTCAAATACATTATGATTTTAGAGTAAATGTTCTTTAATTAGCTAGACTCTCTCAAGATTAAGGGATGAAGCATATGATTCATAAATATCGCCTTAAATTTCATATTCATATATATATGGACCATGAATATTTTTGCTATCGATCCTGTAATTTACCATTTTGAATCTTTCTAGTAAATGAAATTAAAGAGCAAAACTTTCTTCACTCGCATATATACAACAATTTTCTTGTGGTTGCATATGTTCGAACTAAAAGACTAAGAATAAGCAATTGTATGGTTTTGTTACTCCAGTTAATTTCTTCTTTTGAAAATCTCTTTCGCCTATGAATTTCTTGGGCTTTCTTGCTTGCTTTATTCACTTCGGGCTCGGGCTCGACGTTTAGTTCATTCTAAGTCCATTTAGTAATTCATTGAGAATTCAGCATATGTTTTTTTTTCTTAGGCAATCAACTCTGATCAAGTCTTCTACCAAAAGCAATTTCTTCACGAACAAGGCTAAAATATAAAAGGGATTTACTTAGCATTTTCTATGACAAACTCGATCAGGTGGGGGTGCATGCCTCTTTGAAGCTAGCTATTATTCGGTGTTAGAAGAAGAAATTTGAAGTGATTGTATGCAGCTTGTTTTTTGTTTTTTTTTTTGGGAGATAAAAAAAATATTCTTCGTTTACTTTAGCTTGACCTTGTTATAGGGGCGAACAGAAGTAAGAAGGAAGGGGAAAAGTCAGCACATATGAATTTCTTGCTATTTTATATTGAAATGAGATATTTTACTCGGCGTTTGCATTGATTTTGTCAGCTTTTTTATATATTAAGGCTATATTTATTTTACATACAATATATCTTTTTAAAAACACTATTTTAACTTTTTTTAGTGTTCAGTGTAATGCAAAATGTTAATTTATGAATGAATTCTCTATCCTTTAGCAATTTTCGTGTCATTAATGAATGAACACACCGAGATTATGCAGTTGATCTATCCATCATCATCTGACACAGTACACTTATTCGCTCGAACTTATTCTTCAATTTGATCAATCCACCTCATTCAATTTGCCGACTTGCACGGCTGAAATCTATTTGCTTCTAAGGCAATTGACGTGGAACGGAATAATGATTATCCTACAGACAATCTTTTTCGTGTAAATATAATTCTGTTAAACCAAACATGTTTGACTCACGTTCACAGGTCTGTCTACGTTCATATGATTAGGAAGCTCTGTCCACATAAGCCTCACTTCACAGCTAACTCTGGTTCGCGCCATACTCATAGCTACATAACATGCATGTTTGATCACTGAAAGCCACAAATATTCATACTCTGCTCTAAGGAAACACAACTAGTTTCGTGTGTCTGTGTATATATATATATACACACAGCAAATCTATATTAAGCCAGGTAGGGACTGCCATACATAAAACTGTAGAGTAAACATTAATTTGTGATGAACTAAACTATATGTGACAAGTACCGATTCTTTCACCAACTAATTGACATCCTTGATCTGGTCCTTTTATTCAAAACGGATTTTTCCAGTTCTTTTTATATTTATGAAAGATGTAGATGTGTTGTTCTAATCACGCTAATAATAAAACCAATGGAATGGAAATAATATAGTCGTATAATTTTATATGCCAATATAGATAATTTAATATATTGTAATTTTAAATTCTAAAAAACATATGTAATACATAACTATTTAAAATCATAGTATTTAAATTGTAATATATTAATAATATTCCGTAGTAATCTACAATTAAATTAAAGAGTTGAGATAGTTCAAAAGGCTAGAATACGTGGGTTGAGTCGAGGGATGGATCCAACCAAGTTGGGCTCAAGAAGAAGAGAAGGGTGTTGGACATGAGGTATGTGAGTACTGAGTACACGTATGATATTAGACATTCGAGCCTTATTTATATATATAAACACTCAGGATTGTATGATGTTTGGTACTCAGGCCTTAGGTAATGCTTGACGCCTAGAACTCAAGCTCGGGAGTGTTTGATGCTCGACACTTAGGACTTAGGATTAGGGGAGTTGAGGAATATTGTGGGCAAAGATTTTACCTGAAGAAGAAGTATTTTAGGAAAGAGTGATTAGTAATAAAGACGATCTGTAATGACGAATGTTAGTCATTATGGAAGGAAGTGATCGTGGAGTTGTTATGGGAAGGTGACCAGTAATGGCAGTCAGACTACCATTGCAAAGGGGTATCATAATGAGAGTTGTTACTCGACAAAAACCATAAAAGGGGATGTGTAATAGAAGGAAAGGTATGTTTTTTTCTCATCAGCAAGCTCTATCACTCTATTTTCTCTCCCGAAATATGACTTAAGCTTCAAAGGGGGCATTCTGGGACAAGATTGGTGCCTTGTAATTATATGTTAACTATGGATAAAAATCTATTCTTTGGACTTGAAGACAGAGAGGGGTGCTGGACAACAAGCATTCAAATTTCTTTTAGCAATTAAAAATATAAAATCTCATATATAGATATATAAGAATTTTAATGTGTTACTATATAAAATCACATATATACCATGATTTCATATACTAAGATTGAAGATACAAATCTCTCAATCAAATCTATAAAATCCAATGAACTTGTCCCATATATAACACTGATGATCGACACTTCACTATCTGACAGACATGAGGTTGTGTGAACAATTTTGGTGGGCTCAACTCTTACTTTTCTTTCTCGCCTATGATTTATACACTTGACTTTTGGAAGAAGAATCCATCTCTTCGATGGCCATGTTATTGCCATGGTACAGTGCCAATTACCTAATCCCTTGTTCCTGCCTTGGGTTACTGTAACCCTACACTAATTTCTTATGTATCTTATATAATTGCATCCAACTAATATTTACAACTATCTATCAATCTTCTTTGCTTGATTGTCTTACGCTTGTGTTAGTTGTTGACGAAGTTAGTCACAGCATGTTGCCAAACTGTGCTTCGAAGTCATCTTCATAAAATTGAATTAGTCTTGAAAATATTTAAGAATCGAACTGGTTGGTGCATATCAAACTATTTTGTTCTTTTCATACAAAATCAACAGCTGACTGCCAACTTTTCCATGTGAAAAGATCAAAATGCCTAAGTTTGTCAAAACTGCATACTTTTATTTTCTTACTTATGAGTTTGCTACATAAAACTCCATTCGAAAGAGTTGGTGGATAGTCAGGCACAAAATTTTACTTTCAGCACCATCTGCTTAATAATTGCAGATTCCTTTCATCTGCCTCTACATAATTCCACGCGACCAACGTGGAGCAAAAAAGGGCAACCTAATAAACTATGATATTCGTGGTGGAGAATCGGAAGCCATGTGCAGCTACTCAAGTTCTAGTGCTTTACCAGTGAGTTTCCCTGAAAATGGTGAACTATGATATATTGATCAGGCAATAATCTCATCTGGGATTTCAGAAAATCTCGTGCGCTTCTGCAAGAACAAAGAAACCAAAGTTAAGTTTAATGTATATATCCACAAGTAAATTAAGATCATATGACGATATCTATATATCGTCAGTTGTGAATTGTTTTGTAGATTTTGCATTGACAAATAAAAGCTGCTTCTCTTGAATAGCTAACTTTAACTGTTACTGATGTTTATAGTTTATCGATCTAACTTGCTACTGTAAGTTGATGTTTATTATTATTCAGTCTCCTTCACCAATGTCAGCAAAAAATCAGTAAGGGGTCCAAAGTAGAAGGAAAACTTGCAACCCTGAAAAATATCATTTGCTAAAGTCAACTTTGATTTGAACTAAATGAACTCGCTTTAGAGGAAGTAGTCGTGTTCTTGATTCAAGTAGTCTCTTAAGATACAAGTTACAGAGGCATGAGATTAGTTAGAGTAGATGAGTGACGTAAAGATTGATTGGAGTTGTGAAATATAAAAAAATTTGAAACAGAGTTTTCCAATCGATATATGAATCTTGTTTTAAGTTTCTTATTACTGAATTTTATCAGAGCAAATAATATAATAGTTTTATGTAATATCATAGAGTTTAGAATTTTCATACCTCCTTCCGGCCATTCCTAATGGCTGAGATCGCCGGCTCCGCCGCCTGTGGCGCGCCGCCGTCCCTGATGACGCATAGCTCGGCGATCTTCTCGGCGGCCTCGACGGGGCTCCCGCTCTCCCGCATCAGCTTCTGGACTTGGGACTTGGGAAGGCGCATCTTGAGCCGGAGCACTCCGTCCCCGATGTCGTCCACGGCCAGCGACGATGACAACCGCCGGGCCACCGACGTCATGTCCGACATGGTCCGGCGGGAGAGCTTGAGGCTCTCCATCCGCTCCTTGGCGCTCACGCGCAGCGCGCCCGACCAGGCCCTCCCGGCCAGAGACCGCGGGTCCGCGGCTGCCACAGGCGGCCGCCGTGGAAGCTGGACGAGGAAGTAGAGCTTTCCGGGCTTCAGGGGAGCGCCCTGCTCCAGAGGCTGAGCTCGGACACCGCTCCGCGTCACGTCGTCGGAGTCGAGCAGGTTGTAGCCAGGGTACTCCTCGAGCACTTCGGCGGCTCGAACCGGAGACTTAAGCTTGAAGGTAGTTCCGTCGAGCTTCATCACTTTTACAATCTTCTTCTTTCTGCTGAGGCCGTTGCCCATTTTCTTCTCGATCGACGGCGAGGAAGAAATCGAAAATAATTGATTCGAGAAGGGAAAAAATTATACAACTTCCAAGAATATATATAATTGCCGCGCGCACTGCGAGGAATGTGGGACTGTTTGGTGGCCAAAAGAATCCTGCAGAGGAAGATTTGAGGGATGAATTATTGCTATTTTAATTCAAGTTGAACTAACACAAATCCTGAAACTACGGGGGTTGTCTTCCCCATCGGCATCCATCTCTTTCTATTTAACGGAAGCCTGAGAGAGGGATTTGTGTTAAGTTGCTGGTCAAGTTCTTGATGTCTGGCACCGCCACCATGGCACGAGAGTCAAAGCTCGAGGAAAATATGACTTTCGTGTCTAGATTGAACGCGCGCTTTTTGTTGAAGGAGAAAAAAAAAAGCAATCTTTCCGTGTGTGAATACTTTCTGTTTCGTTTCGAGAAACTCTGGGGAAAGAAAATTATACAACTGAATTGATTTTTCAGACTGATGGCTCGGTGAAGACTTTGCCACTGGAGCTGAGAGTATTTTTATGTTGTATTGTTCTAGCTAATCTGGTGTGTGTAGGTGAAAGACAATATAAATAGTAGATTGATGATAATAATTTATCTGTAGTCTAGTGCAAAAATAGCTTAGAATGGTTTAGCGCTACCTATTTCGCAACAAATTTTATATATTATAATTGATATGAACTTACCCGCAACAATAAACATAAACACTCACTGTTCCGGGAATAACCCTTGGGGGCTCCTGGTTTGACTCGAGTCCGATCCTGGTCCCTTCCACAAGTCCGGTCAGCCACAACCACAATCTCGATTGACCCGGTTCCACTTGGCCACTCGGCCAACACAGCAGCTCAGCTCTGCCATTCGGCCCCCATCTGGCAGCAGCCTGCCGAATCCCTCATCCGGCCATACCTTGGCCGAATCCCTACTTTGGCCGAGTCCTCCATCCGGCAGCAGCCTGCCGAGTCCTCCATCAGGCAGCAGCTTGCCGAGTCCTCCATCAGGCAGCAGCTTGCCGAGTCCTCCATTCGGCAGCAGCCTGCCGAGTCCTCCATCCGGCAGCAGCCTGCCGAGTCCTCCATCCGGCAGCAGCCTGCCGAGTCCTCCATCCGGCAGCAGCTTGCCGAATTCTCCATCCGGCGGCAGCCTGCCGAGTCCTCCATCCGGCAGCAGCCTGCCGAATCCCTCATCCGGCCATACCTTGGCCGAATCCCTACTTTGGCCGAGTCCTCCATCCAGCAGCAGCCTGCCGAGTCCTCCATCCGGCAGCAGCCTGCCGAGTCCTCCATCCGGCAGCAGCCTGCCGAGTCCTCCATCCGGCAATAGCCTGCCGAATCCTCCATCCGGCAGCAGCCTGCTGAATCCTCCTCACCATGCCGAGTCCGAGTCCTCAGCAGACTCGCCTTACAGTGCCCTGGCATCTCCCATCATGTTCTCTGACAAACCCACGCCCCATTTAATTAACGCTATCTCTCTGCGGCTTGCCCCGCTGCACACTTAGATAGTGACAAGACATTACTTTACCGGGGATGGGACAAGGAACTCGATTGTTCCTGCCACCTCATTAACCACGATGGGACGTCCCTTAATGATGACGTGACCCGTGCGCACGCTCATCCCCTCTCTTAAAAGACCACTCCCGCGGCAGGTAAAAGCTCTCCGAACTCTCTTACTCTCTTTACACGCTCAAGCCTTATTGTTCATCTTCTTCTTCTCCATTTTCTCCACTGACTTGAGCGTCGGAGTGGTCACGCCGGGGCACCCCCTGGCCGTCCTACTGACGTTCCCTGTGATCGCAGGCCATCCTTGAGTTCGCTGCTGCTCGTCATCCACTCCGGCGAAGTCTCCGACGGTCGTGAAGCTCTCCTCATCTCCATCACCTGCTACTGTTCAGCACCATCCACGAGGAGGTCCGGTGACGTGTCCTGGAGCAGTTCTCAACCGGAACATTGAGAACCGGAGCAGTTCTCAACAGTAAAAATTTTACTGTTCAGATTGTTGATAAGATGGTTGTTGATAAAAAGAATTTCCATACATTTTAGAACCCAACAATGATCTAAGTAACAAGAAAATAGATTATTCATAAGCTCAAATCAAATAATTTCCACTAGTTAATCCCCGACAACGGCGTCAAAATTTGACAATCCTAGATTTGATGGATATGTCACGAGTAGGGTTGCAAATTAAAATTTATAAATTTATCAAAAACCCATAATTAATCCAAAAAAATGAAGTATAGGGATCTCGAGTCGTATTTTTCTAAGGACTAATAGACAATTGCGTGAATTGAGCTTTCGTGTTGTTCTTTTTGGGGTTTTCTTATAAAAATGGGGGTTTTGGTATTTTGCAATGAAATCTAAATTAAAATCAGCAAATAAATAAAGGATATGCAATTTACTAGCCTAATGATGAGCTGTTAAACCAAAGTATCAATTAAACCTAAGATGCAATTCAAAATTCAATAAAAACCCTAACTGTTTAAATCAAACCTAAACCTAATTATCAATGCTGTTAATGCAAGCAAAATGAAACAATTCAATTGCAATTTGTTGAAACTAGATATCTAAATCCTAAGGTAAAACCAAGCATTCATCCCGATCAATTAGGTTGGCACGGAATAGTGCAATGGCACGGAACAGTAACCGTGGCATGGAATAGTGCCAAGGGTTTCAATTGCATCAATGTGGAGAAATGGTAACTAAGGAAACTCTAAATAGATTTGAATTCATAACAAAAGTTAAGCATCAACTAGGTAAACCAAATTCACACGGTTTGATTCGAATACAGATCAGAAATGGGAATGCTGAAGCAAACAGTGAACAGAAATCCAGAAATCAGAAATGGAGTTTCAGGCAATCAGCAAGAAATGCAATCTAACGGCACTACATTAAATCCTAGACAACTAAACTATCAACAGGAATCTAACAAACGGAAGAACTAGCAATTTAGTTAACTGATAATGCATTACAAACAGAAACATGGATCAAAATGCGCAGAAACAACTTGAATGAACAGAAAACATCCAATCCTCCGCTTCTTCGTGTCATCCTCAGCTGGTTGTCAATCAGCCGCCGTTAACCCAATGTAGGCACCGATAATCCCTTGAGAAGCTGGACTACAATCTCTGGATCGTTTGCTAGCGTCCACAACTCTGAAAATCGAAGAAAAACCCTTTCCCAGGAGACAGAGGCGGACGACGACTGAATTTGAAGTTGCAAACCGGAATGTCGCTCCTCTCTTCACTCTGGTGAAGTCACTGACCCCTCAAGCTTGCTTCGAGACCTTCAGAGAACCCCTCTTCCGATTCCGAGTGCTGAGGATGTCGTGACTCACCGGAATTGCCGTGAACAGGGGATTCTAGCGGCGGAGAAACCCTCACCGCCGCTAGCTTCCAACCGCCGATTTGTGCCCAAGAGACCGATTCCAACCTCCTCAAGGATCAAGGAAGACGCTCGAAGTGGAAGATTTGGATGGGACTAACCGTGGAGGTACGTCGTGCGGCAGAGGAGTCGTGGGCGAGAAGATGAACAGTGGCACATCCACTGTTCACTTCTAATGTTCGGCTTTATATAGCTGATTAATTGATCAATCTGGACCGTCCAAATATTGAATCCAATGGTCAAAACTTGATCTAGGCTCTAGGGCAGCTTAGGGCTTCCAAAAATTTAAGGGATCTTGATCGGGCTTGATTTAGGTCATGTCCTCCATGTTGGCTTGATCAATTTGGGCAAATTGGCTTGATTTGACCATGATTGAGCTCGAATTTATCCGATTTGAATCCTACAATCAATTAAACTCAATTAATGCAAAATTTGCCATTAAATCACAGAAATTATAATCAAACCTTCAATTATACCACATGACACAAATATAATCAAATTGATTCATTTAACAATTTATTTTCATGCAAAAATTCAAAATTGAATCGATTAAAAATGCATAAAACCCTAACTCATCACTCTACCAGTGTAAACTTGAACTAAGTGGTGTTGCCGGGATAGGAGGTCAGGGAGCCAAGTAGGAGATTTCGGTCCGTATCATTTTGGCATCATCTATGAGAACATGAGCAAAAGACATTAAGGAATTTAGAGACTGTGGATTTTTGAGTAAAGGATTTGGCTAGTTCTAGTGGCTTCTATACTTATACGCTCAAAGGATCGTGCTTGGAGGGATTACGTTCATCAAAGTAGCAAAGGTAGCTTGATAGCATGGGTCAACCATATCCCTTCTGTGTTAGCCAGCCTATGACTGGTAACATTCTCTCCCAGCCTCTCTGTAATATCCTAGAAATTTTAGGGTTTGAACTAACTAATTAAAGACCAAGTCCTAATTAGTTCGAATTAAGTGGGTTGAAACCTAAATTAGCCAAGCCCATTTAGGTTAAATAGTTTGGCCCTAGAATTAGGTTAAGAGTATGATAAACTAAAGGGGATGAGAAGATTCGTCTCGCAAAGACGGATCAAACAAAACTAGTTTAAGTCAAATCGAAGATCGTTTGGTTAGTGAACCAAACGAACCAAGATTGAACCAAACTGAATCAAGTTGGTTTGGTTCGTACTGGAAGAGGTTTTGATAAAATAAAATAGATAAAAAGATTTGTTTTGCGAAGAAGAACCCAAAAAAACTGATTTGAGTTAAATCGGAGGTCGTTGGGTTAGTAAACCAAGCGAACCAAGATTGAATTCGGTTTGTTATAGTAACCGATTCAATCGTTATAGTAAATCTTAGGTTTTTAAGTTGGTTTAGCCCAAGTTACTGTTACTCCTGAAGTTGGTGATTCCCCTACCCCGCGACCTCGTCCTGCCCCTTTGCACGACAGCGATGTCGACACCCGCGTCCGACGCTGACGCTCGCGTCCGACGCCGACGCTCGCGTCCGACGTCGGGATTTTCACAGAGGAAGGGCTATAAAGGTGGTGGCCGAAACCCTAACTCTTTACCCTCTCTTCCTCCTCACTGCCGCCGAGGTCTTCTCCCTTAGCCGCACACCGTCGCCCGACATCCAAGGCCGCCTCTTCTCCCTCGCCCTTAGCCGTCGATCGCAGCTGCCCTCAAGAAGTCGATGCCGCCTTCATCGCCCGTAGCATGGAGGAGAAGTCCTGTCATCGCCCTTTGCTTCCTCTTCCTCTCTGCCCACCACCGTCGCACCTCCTTCCTCCGCCGCCAGGCACTGCCGTCGCCTACCGTGGAGAAGAGGACGACGACGCCGTCACTTGCCGCGTGGAGCCAGCACCTCCTACCCGATCGTCGCTGCACAGCCTGATGCCGCCGTCTCCCTTGCCCGATGTCGACGTCGAGCCGATCACTGCTGCCCCTACTGCCACAAACCTCCGCCGCCTCTTCCTTCCTCCTCTTCGCCGCTGCACAGGCCGACGCCATCTTCCTGATCCCCTGCCAACCAGCGTCGCCATCCTCTATACCCAGCTGAGAGAAGAGATTAGGGCAGAAGAGGTAAGCTCCTTGTGAATTCCATTAGGATTTGTGGTTACCACGATTAGTTTAGGGTTTGTTTGTTTGAGAAGTTAAGATTGATCTGTTAATATAATTTACCTATTAGATTGGGTTTTGAATTATGATCTTAGAGTGATAATCAAGAATTAATTAGAGTTAACTTAGGTTTAAATTTACTGGTGTTGATTTAAGTAGGTTTGGTATGAAATGAAAGTAGCTTAAATGTAATTGGCACGAATTTAATTAAAATTAATTAGAGCTTGAACCGGTCTATTAAAAGGTAGATTTATTAATTTAGGTTATTAATCGGTTTAATTAATGTAGTTAAATAATTATGTATTACCGATTTAATTATTAGTTAATTTGATTAACTAATAGGTGACTAAGCTATAATCAAAAAGGGGTTAATTACATAGTTTAATTTGATTAGTGGTTGGATTTTAGGGTTACGGTTGGATTGACTTGTGTTGTTCCTAATTGGGTTAAATTAACCTTAGAATTGACTAAGGTTTTCTTTAATAGAAATTTGATAGAATATTATATTTAGAGGATGTTCTATTTTATAGGATCTGGACTTGTGAATCCGATTGTATTTGAGGGTTCTTATTGCGATGATTCGTCAATCAGGTGGGTACCCTGTACTTGGTCACTACAGGATTTCTCTCAGTGCATGATTTACTTTCATTGTTGTCTACTCTGTTGATACTGTTGCCACTTGTGCTACTTCTCTAGTTGATACTTATTGATATTCGTTGTTTGATATCTTCCGATTGACCTTTGTAGGATTTGATATTATCCTGTTGCTATCGTTGCTTGATTATTAGTTGTTGATACTTAGACTTGAAACTTAATCTGATGTCAATGTCCTGTTTGACCCTCAGTTCATTGCCCCGAGGGGGGGGGGGTGACTAGGGAGTGTAGAGTGCAGACAGGGACTTGCATTCAATTATGTCCTGTTTGGCCCCTCAGTTCACTGCCCCAAGGGGGGGGGGTGACTGGAGAGTGTAGAGTGCAGACAGTGACTTACATTTAATTTTGTCTTGTCTGGCCCCTCAGTTCACTGTGCTCTGGGAGAGTGACTGGGGAATGTAGAGTGCAGACAGAGACTTGCATTTGGTTGCGATGGTTGCTGTGTGATTTTACATGTATTCGTTGGTAGAATTATTACATAGTTACTTTACTCATACGTTTGCGATTGCTACACTTGCCTTGATTGTTGAACTTGTTTGCTATGACTGCTGCATTTGTATGACATTACATACATGCTCACATGTAACTGATACCTATATCTGTTGCGTAGTACTATTCTTTCCTTATTATTTCAGTTGAGATATCATGCTCTTTCACCATGATCTTTGTTACCTGTTGATACCCCTACCTGTTGATAGTGTCTATTCGTCTGTTTATTTGTTCATGTACTTCTATGATTTTGTATTCACTAAGTATCTAATGCTCACTACCCAGACCCTGGGGTTGTTTTATTTTCTCCCCAGGTAGCAGATAGGATATTTGGAGCTTGGAGTTTTGGTCGACTGCTGCTGTCTCACATCAGAAGGTGTTGATAGTTGGTATCGGGGTTTTCTTTCGGTTATGTTTTGCATTCCGAGGAGATGTAGTCATGGTTTGAACTATAGTTGTGATTTGGACTTATTATATTTTTTTTGTAGTTGTGTTGGATTAGTATTTGTGGTTTTCCATGGATTTGTTGTGTTTTGTGCGAGGTTTTGCTAGGTTGCATGGATTTGTTGTGGTATTGTGATAGTATGCATACTATAGTGGTTGTTTGGTCGTGTAGGCCTTATTTCATATTTGTTTGTAGTTTGTGTGTATTCATTGGACGTGTAGTCCTATATTCGACTGTATGTGGCTGTGTATTTTGCATGTATTTAGGGGAATTGTCATAGTTACTGGGGAGATGTTGTCAAAATTTTTCGGACGGCCTTCCCGGGGCATGACAATTTAGTGGTATTAGAGCTTAGTATTACGGTCCATGTAGAGTTGTCAGATTTTCATTGCAAATTAGGCACGAAACAATGGCTCCATATACTCCTCAGCAAAATGGTGTTGCTGAGAGGAAAAATCATACTTTAAAAGAGATGATGAATGCTCTTTTATTAAGTTCTGGGCTACTAGAAAATTTATGGGGAGAGGCTGTGCTAACAGCGAATTACCTATTAAATAAGGTACCTCGAAAAAATATAGACAAGAGCCCTTATGTATTATGGAATGGTAGAAAGTCATCCTATAAATACTTGCGAGTGTGGGGGTGTCTTGCTAAGGTGTTGGTACCTAATCCAAAAAGGGTTAAAATATGACAAAAAACTATTGACTGCATATTCCTAGGATATGCACAAAATAGTAGTGCTTACCGATTTCTAGTGTATGAATCGCTAATACTAGAAATATATAAGAACTCGATAATTGAATCGAGAAATGCCTCATTCTTCGAAGATGTGTTTCCGTATAAGTCTAGAGAGGAAGCAAGTTCCTCAAAGAGGACCTTTGAAACACAAGAAGAAGAACATGAGGGTGAAACATAAGAGGTAGAGCTTAGATGGAGTAAAAGAGCTCATGTGAAAAAATCCTTTGGATTGGATTTTATCACTTTTATGTTGGAAAGTGAACCACAAAATTATACAAAAGCTCTAAGATCTTCTAAAGGACCTCACTGGAAAGAAGTGATTGTATCTGAAATCACTTCTATCTTACAAAATCATATTTGGGAGCTTGTGGATCTTCCTCCTGGAAGTAAACCATTAGGTTGTAAGTGGATTTTTAATAGGAAAAAGAAATCGGATGGCACAATAGATAGATACAAGGCTAGATTGGTAATTAAAGGTTACCGACAACGTGAAGGCCTTGACTATTTTGATACATATGCTCCAATATCAAGAATAACCTCTATTAGAGTGTTATTAACAATTGTCACACTGTGGAATTTGGAAATACATCAAATGGATGTGAAGACCGCCTTTCTAAATGGAAATTTAGAAGAGGAAATCTACATGGAACAACCTGAAGGATTTTCTGCTCCAGGACAGGAAAACAAGGTATGTAGATTGGCTAAGTCGTTGTATGGCTTGAAACAAGCTCCTAAGCAGTGACATGAGAAATTTGACAACGTCATATTGAATAGTGGATTTAGAATCAATGAGTGTGATAAATGTATCTACAGTAAAAACATTGAAGATGGTTTTGTCATCTTGTGTTTTTATGTAGATGACATACTTATCATTAGAAATAATGATAAGATAATTAAATCCACTAAGAAAATATTGAATTCAAGATTTGACATGAAAGATATGGGTCTAGCTGATGTAATTTTAGGAATTAAAATTCTTAGAACAGCTAAAGAACTTGTTCTTAGTCAGTCAAATTATGTGGATAAGATTCTTGAAAAATTCAATAAGAATGATACTGCGTTGGTACGGACTCCGATAGATATGAGTCAACATCTATCAAAAATCGAGGAAAGAGTAGCTCTCAGATAGAGTACTCTAGAGTGATTGGAAGTCTGATGTACCTAATGAGTTGTACACGATCAGACTTAGCCTACGCAATAAGCAAACTGAGTAGATACACGAGTAATCCCGGTGTTGAGCATTAGAAAGGAATAACAATAATACTAAGGTATTTGCGTTACCCTCGTGATTATGAGCTGCACTATACAAGATATCCATCTGTGATCAAGGGATACAACGATGCTAATTGGATATCTAAGGTAAAAGACTAAGTCTACAAGTGGATATTTATTCACTTTAGGAGGTGCTGCTGTGTCATAGAAATCTTCTAAACAAACCATAATAACTAGATCCACAATGGAGTCTGAGTTCGTAGCTCTTGACAAATGTGGTGAAGAGGCTGAATGGTTACGATAATTTTTAGAAGATATTCTAGGTTCAAAGGGACAACCTAACTGCACCGACTAAGGAACATCACTATGGGGGGAAATGACCTAATGAAATAGTGATAGGATGGAAGATAAGCACATGACTTTTAATGATCCAGTAGAGTAATATGGAATACTCTTGAGTGATCACCTATGTGAGAAAGAAGTGGGGCCGCTTCAAAGAGATTTGGAAGGCACAAATCTTAAACCTTCTCACAGAACCAGGCGTGTTTATGGACAAGAACGAACACACTCATGAGAACTGAATTACATCAAGGAAAGTCCTGTGTGAAATATGTCAATGCTTATATAAATGGTTGATTGGTTCAAAGACATCGCGTCTACTAAATCATGCAGCCAATGAGCAAACATATTATCATAAGGGAAGGTTCAAAGGATACAACCTACCTATCATATATCGGACTTTACTGCTAAAAGCTATCACATACCAGTTTCCATTCATGTGGGGGATTGTTGGAAATATGAATGGAAACAATGAAATGGAAGGAAGGAGAAGACTCTCATATGGAGGAGTTTAGTCCCACATTGGTAGTTGAGGGACAACTTGGTTGGTTTATATTGTATCACAAGCATTGATATTGTGAACAAATACAAGAGGAGAGGCTCTATTTCACGCGCCGGTGCGCAGGGGGTGCAAATCCAGGGCTCGGATTGTACTGTCTGCAAGGCAACTTCTATGCTAGCGCGACCTGCACTCGTCGAATGTCGGACCGGTCAGGGCATAATTCGTCCAAGCAGATCAACCAACATTTTGCCTTCCCGTTTAATTTTTGTAACGTATAAATTAATGGACAAGTTAATTACTTGACGTTGAAACGACCGAGTATTATTACTGACGTTTCAAATCAAGCCATTAATCTCCAATTAATTAGAGATATGCTGCGAGGTTATAAAAGAGGAAGCGATGGGAGACCAGAGGCAGAGCATTCTCGATCCCTCGCTTCCTTTTTTCTCTGCTTTCCCCACTGATAGCTTTTGTATGTAATCGGTCTGCCGGTAACGATCTGTGCTTGATCGTCTTGCCGGTTTAGTCATTGTATCCTGAAAAACAGACGTCCGTCGTAACCCTAAGCAACGCCGAAGGGGACGAATCTGTTTTAAGGAAACTGCGTTGAATGCAGGCCTCGACCTCTCGGCACTTGGCTCGCGGCCTCTCGACACTCGGCGTCTTGGCAGTTGCCACTCGGCTCTCGGCACTCGGCGTCTCGACAGTCGCCAAGATTGAAGATTAATATAAACCCTAAACCATGTGTATACAATATTGACACATTGCACCTTACACTCATTGTTCCTATTTTGTAAGAAGAATTTTTATTTTAGGTTAGTGCCTATTCAACCCTCCCCTTCTTCCTTTTAATCTGTCTAATCCATCATCATAGTCATCCTATGCAAATGTGACTTTATTAGAAAAGTAACATCAAAATACTATTCTAAACAGAATTATGCCAAAGCTGGCATTCAAGGGTTCTCTAATATCAAAGATCTATCAGAAATTAGGTTGCAAGGACACATAATATAATGGTCCTTGGTTATATCAAGGATGGATTCAGTATCATAAAGAGTGGAACAAGAGCATGAGTCTGTTGGTCTAGGGAGAGTCACAGTTTACATCCTTACACTTGTAAATTAAACATGGTTGTTATAGTTTCTCAAACCTAAGTTGTACTAAAACTATTTTATCAAGCGACATTGTAGTTGCTACAAGGCTGACCCTCCAATTGTTGTGTAGGTGGTTAGCTAGAATAATAGATAACGGAAAAGTTTGTGCAGTGAAAACAGTATCTACCAAAATTCTCACATTAACAAGCATAACAAGCAGAACAAAATTAATATCAGATGTAACTATGCAAGTGAAAATGATTGATTGTACATGGTTAGATGGAAAAGATAGTAAATCAATGTAGAGCAGGGCACCGATCTAAACAGTAACTTAAACACAGAGCTATGAGCTAATGCCACAAGTCAGGATTTCCTAAGAATTATTCTCCAACTCAAATTAGTTAATGTGGTATACTATGCTGCCACTTTTTTGTGGGGAAAAACTCAATGATAATCAAATTAGTTGACACCTATTAATAACCATTTAGATTAATAAAGTTGTGGTAGATGTGTCCAGTTAGTTAAACAGAAGATAAGATAGACAAACACCTCAGAAAATTTGAGCAAGTTTCTTTAGTACCATAAATTGCTCACAAACCATTTAGTGGGAGGCGATGCTAAAGGCATAATACAGTAGTGAAGCAACCTACAGTGAACTGTGCATTAGAAACTCCCATACATCCACATCCACTTGCGAAGGTGTCATGATTTAACCTATGCATCTCAGTAATTTTTCATCCCTACACATAGGTAATCGGAGGGTTTACCTTATCCGAATTAAAGCCGGAGCTAGAGCAGGAGCGGCCGGAGCTGCAGCTGAGAACGACGACCGAGCGGCTGGAGGTGAAGCTACGAACGGCGATCGAGCTGACGGAGTTGGAGCTGAGAACGCCGGGAAAAGTAGGCCGGAGCTATAGCTGCCAAACTGGGATATAGCCAGAGCCGAAAATCGAGAACCGCGGGGGAGAGAAGATCGAGCAACCAGGACCGGAACTGGAGCAACGGTGGCGCGAGCGATCGAGAGAGCAGAAAGGAACGGCGGCGCGAGCGATCGAGAGAGCAGAAAGAAGAGAAAGCGCACGGGGAGGAGAAAAAGGATCGGGGAGGAAACCTAAATCCTGATTATAGTGACGGAATTAAATTCCGTCGCTAATTAGCGATGGATAATTCATCCCGTCGCTAATTAGCGACGGAATTAAAATCTCCGTCGCTAATTAGCGACGAAATGAATTATCCGTTGTAGATTATATAATTAGCGACGGCATAAAATATTCCGTCGCTAATTATAGCGACGGAATTAAATTCCGTCTCTATTTCCGTCGCTATTTCATGGTTTTTTGGTAGTATTGTAAGAGTTTTCCTCCTTCTCTGAAAGTTTTCGGAGAGGAGAACTTTAGGGATTGCCTAATTAGAAACAGTATAAGGGATCATGGGTATTGGAGTAGCAGTCGTTGAACTATAAACCAAGCAACCGACTACGTCTTTCAAGACCTACATTCTGATCGAGTTTTTGTAAAAAGAAAAAAAAATTAAGTGAGATATTCACCCCCTCTATCGTATAATTTGGTCCTACATTAATGCCCCCCTAACTAGCAGTGTAGCAAGTGGAAGTCTCCCTTGAATTCTGACTATTCCAAGCCGCGAGAACCTCCCTGCCCATGGAAGTCTCCCTTGAACTATGATTATCCTAGGATGCGAGAACCTCCTTGCCCATGGAAGTCTCCCTTGGACTCCAACTATCCCATACCTCGAGAACTTCCTTGCCTGAGGAAGTCTCCCTTGGACTCTAACTATCCCAGTCCATAATTACCGCCCGCCCAAACCAAAAGTAGGACAGAGCCATGACACAACCAAATGACATCAACAGACCACGCATGTGACATCAACAGACCAAGCATGCAAGCAATCATGTGAGGTAAGATGTCAACCATATACCCTCACGAGACGATGTTAGCGGGCTCGGCATGATAGATAGCAAGCATTGGGAGAGGAGGTCAACCTTGGGACCATACTTGAGTATGTCACCTATGCAGGACATTACCTGTAACTGAAAGACTGATGACCATTCCTTTGACAAAGGACAATAGTTGTTGTGTACTCGCCCATACCTCTGATAAAGAATAGTGGCAATCTCACATCACCCATCCCTTTGGCTATTTGGCTAGAGCACATGGAGGACTGTAGGGAGGCTCATCTCAATAGTATATAAGAGAAGGTTTGTGCCACAAGACGGGCCTTTCTCCCTCCCACTCTCTCTCTCTCTCTAAGCAGAAGCACAAAGGAGCATTATGAGTGATCAAGGAAAAGATATTGTTCTTCTTCCCTTTCTCCTTCTTCCACCGTTGCCCAAGCCCTTTCTTCGACGGAAGGCACTCTCTTTGGCAATTGACTGAAACCCTTCTTCAATGGAAGGGATCTCTTTGCTAGTCTAACCCTCCCACTTGAGGGAGGCAACCTTTCCTTTCCAGCCTTTTGTTGATTTAAGCATTGGACGGATAAAATCGGCGACACCGATCGTTACTCATGTTGACCTTGCAAATTGAGGAGACAGGTTTGGTGTACCAGGTCACAAGTGGATTCTTGTAAAAACAACTAGTTGCAGAAAGTTGGAGGTTCTGCAGAGATGCCCAAAGTCCGCTTTAGAGGATTGTTATCGGAGTGCAGTGAACGGTTACTATAGAGTGCGACAGACTGCTATCGGAGTGTGGTGGACTCCTGTCGGAGTGCGACAGATTGCTATCAGAGTGCGGCGGACTCCTATTGGAGTGCGGTGAATTGATATCGGAGTACGACAGACTCCTATCAAAGTGTGACAGACTGCTACTGGAGACCAACTGGGCTACTTGAGATCGAAGGCTCTACCCGTGTGAACTTGAACTAAGTCGTGTTGCCGGGATAGGGGGTCAGGGAGCCAAGTAGGAGATTTCGGTCCGCATCATTTTGACATCATCTATGAGAACATGAGCAAAAGACATTGAGGAATTTAGAGACTGCGGATTTTTGAATAAAGGATTTGGCTAGTTCTAGTGGCTTCTATACTTGTACGCTCACAGGATCGAGCTTAGAGGGATTACGTTCATCAAAGTAGCAAAGGTAGCTTGGTAGCACGAGTCAGCTATCCTTTATGTGTCAATCAGCCTATGAATGGTAACATTCTCTCCCAACCTCTCAACAATACCTAGCTATCTTGGTGGTGTCGGAGACATCGACCACTCGATCATGCGACCCCTCGGCCATCCTCTCCTAGCTTACCAGCTAGGATTGAGCTATCCCGTTTGGTGGTGGCAGAGACGCTTTGTTGCCCAACCATGTGGTCATGCATCCATCCTCTCCTATCTTCCCAATTAGGATCAAGCTATCTCGTTCGGTGGTGGCAGAGACGCTTTACTACTCGACCATACGACCACGTAGCCATCCTCTCCTAGCTTCTCAACTAGGATTGAACTATCTCTGTTATGGGCGTGATAGGGGCGTAAAGAGTCAGGTTAGGTTAATCAAGTTAGAAGAAGCAATGAGGGTAACCATATTGAGGGTAACCATATTCAAGGAGGTGAGGCAAGCAAGCCCCGGTCCACGCCTCTGGTAACTCACTTGGTCAGTCCCTGTGGACAAATGGCGGGTTCTCCAGTCTCCCCCCGTCAACCGTCTCAGAGCCGAGACAAGTCCCACTTCGGCTCGGATCCATGGCCTCACGGTGATCCATAGGAAAACTTCGAACCAAACTTCATCTCATAACATATGATCAAAATCCCTATTATATGAAAGAAATGCTGGAAATGACATGGGAAAACTTATATTATATATAAGTGAAAATAAATAAACATCCTTCTTTGGGCCCAGCGAGGTATCACTTAAATTTCTTGTGGGCCTTGTGCCCAGAATTCTTTGTGGGCCTTGTGCCCAGAATTCCTTTTCTTATGGGCCTTGTGCCCAGAATTCTTTGTGAGTCTTGTGCCCAGAATTCCTTTTCTTATGGGCCTTGTGCCCGTGGGCCTTGCGCCCGATACCCGCCTGTCTAAAGTAAAATACTTTTCTTATACTTCTTATATCATGCAATTTGGAAAGAAACAATTTACACATGCTTTAACATAAAATGATGTCATGGAAATAATACTTTATGCATGCTCTACATATTATGGACAGAATAAAGAAAACAACGGAGCAACTCATACTGCAGGTGAGAGATGTACTTACTTTGTCTGCTCACTAGGTTTTAAATGCTACGGTTTGTGAAATCGGAGACTTCCTCCGAGGTGCTCTAGCGCCTTCTTCACACGACCTAGAAAAAATCATAACTACTAAAATTTTTAAGCTAATCTAATTACTTAACCGGGTCAAGAGTTAATCCTAACACAAATCACTTCTCATTACTCTAAATAACTAGATTAATTCTCTTAATCAAATCAGCCCAAATTAATTAACTAACCATAATCTAATTAACCAATTAATAAACCTTAAATTAATTAGCTAATCAACTAATCATCTAATAATCCTAATTAACTTAATTAATCATCTGGTTAACTATCAATTAACTAATTAATTAAACTAATTAACAATTTACTAACCAAACTATTAATTACTAATTAAATCATAACTATTTACTGATTGTAAATTCTTAACTTGATTAATCAGATACCAAGTATTAAGCTGATTAACCTAATAATGTACTAATTAATATGCAATTAATTGAATTAAACTAGATAAATTATCAAGTGAGCCCTTAATTAGTCAACCTAACCCTGATTAATCAAATCTGATTACCAATTAAGTTAATCCACTAATACCCTTAATTAATCAACCTAATCTTAATTAATTAATCTAATTAAAACCCCTAAATTAACTTACCCGATTAATCCCTTCTTCTTCCTCGCGTGAACCAGACCGAACAGGGCAGGGGCGTCGGCTGCTCGGCGGGAGGAGGCTGAGGAAAGGGGGCGGCGGAGCAGGGGTCTCGCGGCGGCGGTGTGGCTCCGCTTCTCTTCACGCAGCGCCGGGGATCGCGGGACTCCTCCACACGAGCAGGGCAGAACAGGGGATCGGCGTCGGCTGCTCCTCTTCTCACGCGGCGGCGATCAGGCGACGTCTGCTCTGCTTCTCCACGCGGCGAGCGGCGAAGGGCGGTGGCTGAGCAGAGGCGTCGCGGCGCTCGGCGATTGCGGTAGAGGGCGGCGATGCTGTGAGGGAGGATCGCGAGGGGGGTTCGGCCCTCTTTAAAGCCTTCTCCGTTCCGGGTTTTCCGCCGGCGGACGCGGGCGGCGGCGGGCCGGGTGCGGTCTGCGCGAGACGCGGGCGCGGTGAACAGAAACTCACGCGTATTTTTAATAGGGAATGCACAGTAAACCCAAACCCGATTAAATCTAAACCACCAAACCACCGGCTAAACCCAATTAAAACAATCGAACCCGTTACTGTAGCGAACCGGGTTCAATTTTGGTTCGCGTGGTTCACTAACTAAACGACCTCCGATTTGATCCAAACCAATTTTGTTGGATTCGTCTTCGCGAGACAAACCTTTTTATCTATTTTATTTTATCAAAACCCCCTTCTATCATTTAACTAAAAGACCTTTATTATAATTTTAAATCAGAATAAAAATCCTAAAAATGGGGAAAATAGCATACGGGTGTTACATCCCTATAGACGGTAACATTCTCTTCCAGCCAATCAATTTTGTCTAGTTACCTTACTTGGTGGTGTCGGAAACACTAGGCACTCGACCAGTCTCTTTTATCTTCCTTGTTGGGATTGAGTCACTCTCAAAGTCACCCAACCAGGATCGACCTATCTCATGTGGTGGTGTCAGGAAGCATTCTGGCATTCGACCGCTCGACCACTCAACTACTAAGCTACTCGGGCACTCAATTGGTCATCCACATGGCACTCAGTGACTTCGCGAGATTGGTTTTTTGATATTTTGGTGTTGGGGCATGTGATGTTCTTGAAGGGTCTCGCTCAGGTAAATTGGCCTGTGAATGATTATATTCCCTCTGGACTCCGTCTAGACAAACTCTCTATGTCCTTCTCTTGCATAGAGATGCCCACTCTGGCAGAGGTGTCCAAGCCAATCTGCTTGTATTGGCCCCAACTATAGGATTGATTTTATGGTATTCCTGTTATCTCGCTGGATGGGTCACGCTTGATGTTTTGGTGTGATTGTATTCCTGTTATCTCCTCGATCGAGTCTAGCTGGGAGTTTTGGCATGATGGTATTCCTATTGCTCCCGACTCCGTGGGATCGAGTCCCTCTCCCTTGATAGATCGGATCTAGGTTCTGATATTTTGTTATCCCCAAGCCAGGGGCATTACTATTCTGGGACTTCAATTTCAATATTCTAATATTCTGATGTTGGGGTTTGATGGCAGTTCTGGTATTTCTATTTATCCCCGCTTGGGATTAGCTTTTCACAATTCTAGTATTCTATTGTCGCGGGACTGGTCGACGTTACTACAAAGTCATTCTCCTGTAAAAGACATTCTTTCTTTTATCTCATGTCCTTCTTCCGAAGAAGGCACACAAGTCTTTCTCCGAAGAAGGCACATACTTTTTCTAAAGCCCTTCTCCCATAGAAGGCACACATACACACAAGCCCTTCTTCCTATAGAAGGCACACACTTGCTCACAAGCCCTTCTCCAATAGAAGCCATTTAGCTCTAGTCCTTGGCACTCTTTCTTTTTAGCTCTGTGCTGACTTAGTAGTGTTATGGTGTTTGGGCTCTCCCCTTGACTATGGGTTGTTGTAGTGTTATGGGTTGTTGTAGACTTCGTCGCCAAATTCGTCACTAATTGGTGACGAAAAAAGTTTTCGTTGCCAAATGGTGACGAAATCGTATTTTCGTCGCCAATTAACGATGAATTTGGCAAAGTCTGCTTCAGCACCTGGCGCTTCAGCACCCGGCGTTTCAGGACCTTCCCAGACACCTAACGCTGCAGGACCTTCTCAGACACCTGGTCAGTCTCCTTCACCACCTGAGGCTGCAGGACCTTCGCATGCACCTTCGCCACCACAGTCGTCGCCTTTACAATCTCAAGACCCTTCTCCCAGACAGTCCGCTACCGAGATCTAGAAGACTCGAAAGTTTATAGTCCCTCAGGGTGATTCGTAAGTATTTATCTTTTTTTTTTAATACTCAGATTTTATTTTATTTAGATTAATAATTAATGTTTGTTTGCAATTTTTGTATAGATTTCAAAATTCTGTACCAGTTATTCGTGAAATTAATAAAATCATGAATAACCTTGGGGAGGGGCTTTTATGACCTACACTAGCACTCCATCAACCACAAAAGATTTATGGTGGAGTGAATTTAAGGTATATATTTTCTTTAATCGATATATCAAATGAACTTGAATATATCTAATCATTTGTTATTTTTTATTTAGGTTAATAATTAATGTTTGTTTGCAATTTTTGTATAGATTTCAAAATTCTGTACCAGTTATTCATGAAATTAATAAAATCATGAATAACCTTGGGGAGTGAATTTATGGTGAGGTTATTTTTGTAGTGAGGGAGGGGAATGAACAAGCTTTTTGCGAAAAATGATCATCCTTTCTCCCCCGTTTTCCCTTTCTTCCTATTCAACCAAAATAAATGAGCTATAGTGAACCACCAATGGCGATGATGATCAGTCATCTCTGTTTGTAAACTGAACAGTGATAACATGCACAATTTTATGTAGGAGGAAGAACTGAGCTCTTCTTTTAATTGACATGGGGAATCAAAATTTGAGTCTCTTTCTTTAATGACTTCATTTTAGGGAAATCAGTTCTTGGCCTTCTTGTCTTGCTTAAGCACATCGTATATCACTTATATTTGATTCTTGCATTACTATATTATATTTGATGGAGATCAAGTGAAAATAATGAAATTATTATTATTTTTCAATACTGTTAGCTAGTAAGTGAATTCAAATTATATTCTAGTCAAGGTTTTTATTGAGAATATATCATGAACATTATCTAATAACAAAAGTTGAAATCAATTACATATGTAATTGTAGTCTTATTTTTTTATTATGCTTTGAAATCTTAATCAATCTATATCTACTCATTTAATTACTCTCTAACTAATCTCATTTAATCAATCTTTACGTAAATGAGGTAACCATATATATATAAATCTTCTTGAAACAATGTCAAACTTGTATTTTCATAACAATTAATTAATAATGTATGCGAATATAATTCTCCTTTCATAAAACCAATCTTATATCAAGAATTATTAAGAAGGACCATTTTCTCATATTTTTAAAATTTGATTAAAATAAAAATTATCTTGAGTGTTTTAAAATTTACACTTGCACAGTTGTTCTTGACCTTGAAGCTGCACAGACCACAATAGTGTTTAATTACCTTTGCAAAAATAAATAATTAAATCATAAATTAACATACTAAATAGATCCATAATTTTAATAAACAAAATAAATTACATAAACTAGCTACCATTCTAGTGTTTTTATTAAACTAATTATTCTTAGAAAGTTTTCTATAGTCATTCATCAATGCACTAATTAAGATTACATAAAATGATGCATCAACAAATGAAATTGAACTAAAATGATCTAGTAAAAAAAATTGTCGACAAATATTTGTTATAAATCCATTTGCACTAAACAATAACTTTGAATATCTAGAGTACTCATTCAAAAATATTTCTAGCATCTTACAGAGAAATTATAGAATACAAAGAGAATAATTAAAGACTGATTCACATGGGAATAACTAAGACTCATCATTAAGCAAAAGAAAAATGCAACACATTACGGTGTATAAGTTGTAGCATACATACCTTCATTGGAGGAACCATGCAAAACAAATAGAATTCGAACCGCCAAACTGGTGCTTTATCCATGCCAAGCCTTGTCAAATGTGCGGTCCTTCATTTAACACTCATTTTTCATGTCTATTCGACCTTGAAGTTGGTTAGGCCATAAAATAAATTAATAATGTGTAATTATCTTGGGTAAAATAATTAACTTTTATCTTATAATTTAATAATAGTTATTTCATTAATTGATAAATGATCCTTTTAGACTGTAAGGGCCTCCATCTCAAATAGGAAATAGTATTAAATTTAATGTGGTATATTGACACCTAGTGATCAAAATAAATTTTTCTTAAAGATGTGCTCCGACCTTGGATATTTATGCATAGATGATAGGTCAATGAAAAGAGTAATGGCAACTAAGTTTTTTAATACAATGTTGATGTAATATTATTGCAGAAGAGAATTGAACTATAAGTTTGTGTTATACACTATATATATATATAGAGAGAGAGAGGATCGACATAAGAAGATGCACTTATCTTGATTGATAATTGTTTGTTGTATGACTATGTAACTTTCTCGCTTATTGATCATTTTCAGTTGACTCTTCCAATCACTCAATAAACTTTTATATTTCTTCGTTCATAGAGTTTAAGATAGCAATACTCCTCGTGCATCCAAAGCTAATTCATGAGAGTTAAAAAAGGAAAAACATAATTGTAACATATTGAAGCTTTCCTAACTTAAACACTTGATTCTCTTTCTTTGACATATATCAAAAAGACTTCTTTATAAAATCCACTCTCTTCCTTCATTTTAAACTTCCAATGTCACAATGAAAGTTCTCTACCTTTCATTTTCACCAAAACTTCATCTCGTCTTAATTTCATTCCTTAATACTTAAAATTTTTCATTCTCTCTCTTTCATATCGTCGAAGTCATGTCTTTAAGGTGAATCTCCCCCTCAAAGCATAGCTTGATCACTTCAATTATTGCACAAATAATATTTTCAAGTTTCTGAACTTTTAAGAAATTTCAAATTCTATGTCATGAGATTAAAATTTTAATCTTGAATTTAAATCTCCCCTCATTCTTTTCCCTTAGCTTTAACATTCTTTTCCTATTTTTACTTAGAAAATTCCCTTGAATATCTATCCAAGTATATAAGAGGATTATGAATAGTTAAAATTATTAGTGCAATCGACCTTTGATCAAGATTGACTAGGTTGACCAAGCTCGAGTTGACTCGAGTTGGATTTGGATATTTAATCAATATATTAGCTGATTGAATAAGAGTTAAATAGGTCAAGGTTGACCAGATACTTAATAAAAAATGACAGAGGTCCAAGTGAGTTATGAAGGATCAAACACTTGATGATTAGAGATAGGAAAAGTTCAAGTAGGTCATGGTTGATCAAACATTTGATGATCGAAGATGGAAGTCCAAATAAGTCATAGAGGATTGAACACTTAGTGATTGAAGATTGAAAACGTTCAAATGGGTCATGGTTGATCGGACACTTGATAATCGGAGATGACGGAAGTCTAAGTGGGTCTTAAATGATCAAACACTTGACATGAGTGTGAAAGTCCAAACAAGTCAAGGAAGACCAGATGTTTGGTATACGAGAAGTCCAAATAGATCATGGAAGATCAAACACTTGATAATAAGAGAAGACCTAATATGTTATGATTGATCAGATGTTAGGCATGAGATGAGAAGTCCAAACAAATCGAGGAAGATCGGATGTTTGGCCAATGAAAATGTCTCATGCTAAGCAAGATGAGAATTCAGCTTTGGTAAGACTAAAACATGAGTATTAGTCGATTAATATGGTGTATCGATCAACCGATGAGCTCTAAATCCTAAAATTATGATTTAAGGTGTTTTTAGGATTTACTATAGTAACTTCAGGGTTTACTATAGTAATGAACAGTGTAGTCGATTGGTGAATGCAATTAGTCAACTAGCTATTGTAGCAAACAGAATGGTTGCAAATTGATCATTCGGTTCAATTGTCAATGACCAATCGACTGTTAAGTTTAGCAGGCGACTGTTGGTGGTCAAATAGAACAAGAAAGAGTCGTTCTGTAAGTTTAAATGGTCGAATTTGACAGAGGAGTTGATTGGTTGGAGTTGATAGTCGATTGTTAGGTAGAAATCAACTCGAACAACAATCCTATAAAAGAAGGGTTCGAGGTGTTTTGAAGGTACCAATTCTTAAGGATTTGAAGATGAAATGTTATTGCATTTTCTACTATCAAGAGGCAATCTGAAATAACGAGAAAGCCTTCAAAGCAAAGATTTATATAAAGTTGTTACTTTCACTTGTATTCGTATATTTGCTTTGTATTTATGTTGTTTTGTAAGAAATAGGTTGTAAGAGGTTTCTCTGCTCTTCGCCTCTGAAAAATATCTGAGGAGGAACTATAGTCCTAAATATGTAGCAACCTTGAGAGGTTGTGAATTAAGTAAATCAGTTTGCCTTATGCTTGTATTTTCTTTTGTTATATTTTTTATTTCTGTTACATATTAACCTTTTGTAGACGAGCATGAAATTCAGATAAAGTGATCGAAGCTATTTACCTTCTCTCTAACTCGCACGGCTCCTAACAAAAATACCTATATAAGTAAGCTTAATTACATGATTGACACAACCCTATTTCAGTCAAAATCATACTTATTAGTCGGCTTTTATATTCATCAATCGATTGATAAGTTAATAGTCGATTGTTTGTCTGATAATCCGAACATTTACCATATTAAACTTCAAAATTGTATAAGTAATTCTATAATTTTTAAAAAATCATGAAAATTCATACAAACATTACTTATACCAAATACTATCAAGAAAAAATAGTTTCTAAGAAAATACTTTTTATTTTCAAAAAATGATATAAAATTGAAATCATTAAAATCTTTAATGTTTCACTCGAATTTTGTATTAATATCATCAATGGTGATTTTTATCACCAAAGTTTTTAAAAATATTTTTCAAAATCAATCTTCAAAGTCTTAGTAGATTGAGGTCAATTAGATATCAGATAAGATAAAAATTCAACCTTGTTAAGGTTGAAACAGTAATATCAATCGACTGATAAAATCCTAAATCTTTGAATTCAAGGTTTAAGGGTTTATTGCATGAGACTGATTGATGGGACTGATCAATCGACTAATGAGCATTTTAGTTGATTGATGTGTTTGAGCAATTGACTAATGATTAATTATAGTAACAAACATTCTGTTTGATATATATATTGCATGTTAGAAAAAAACGACATTATATTGTGTTATGGTAGTACAAACATGAATTAATATTAGTGAAATTATTAATCTTATGTTGGTAATTAATCTTCTTTACTCCAACTTTCTTAATATTTCCCTTAACAATCTAAATAGATAGCAGATTAGGAATTTCAAATAGTACCACAATATGAATTTAAACCTTTAACCTTTTATTAAAACCTCAAATTTAACTCACCAATCACTAAACCAAACAACTAGCTAGTGATTTATATTACTAATTGCTAACCAAACAATTCTATTTTGTACACTAATTAAACTAATATTTTCTGTTTATGAAAAGCTAGCTAGTAAGTTTAGTACTCGCACTCTAGTATTAGGCCTTGTACACTCATGATTATTACTTGAATATAATTAAATAATTTGAAACATCTAAAGATTAATTAGGCACATGATATTCTATACCTTTTAGTTCTTGTTAAATCAATCAAACACTAGTAGTATCATGAGAGTTTTTTTTGGTGAAGAGGAAAGCAAAACTCATTCATTAGTTCAATAGTCCAAAAACTAGTACCACTTCCTTTACAAGTCAACTTCTCAAATTACTTATATACTCTTTTCTTTGGAATTTTATTTTCATTGTATTTTTTTTTTATTTTTGAATAAAAACTTAATTGTTGATTGTTGCATACAAATCTTGCTTATGGCTGTCCTAGGCTCTAGTCTAGCCTAGTTTAATTTTTTTAATTACCTATGTGAATTTTTTATTTAGCCCACTAAAACTCATTCCTTCCACACTCAAAGTCAAGGGTACTTTAGATATGCAAAATGATATGGTGGTAATTTGGATTTAAAAAACCAAAGAAGGATGGGCAGTTTGGAAAATCCAAAACTTATCTGCCTTCTTTGAGAAAATGAATTTATTAATCTTAATTTGGAAGAGACAATATTTTGGGAAATTTACTGAATTACTCTCTTCAACTTTGGGATTTATCATCTCGAACACTACTTTCTTCTTTCTTGTACTCATTATTCCTCTTGTTTGAAAATTCCCTCCATAACAAAACCCATGAAGATCCGAATTACTATTTAACTAACAAGAAGTTTTAGACCAAAACAAGCCTTTGTATAATCATGATTTTAAGTTAGATAAAGTTTCATCCTTGCAAAAATTTCCTAATGTATAAATATATGGTACAAATATGAAAGAGAGATTCATACATTTAATTACAGTAGCACATATATAATATAAAAACTTGCCTATTAATCTTTATATATAGTTAGAAAAGTTGAAAGAAAATGAAGTTGGAGAACAAGAGAAAGCATGAGAAACACAATTAAGAATGGAAGGTGTAGACAATGGTGGCCTAGTGGGGTTACGTTAGCCGATCGAGTGTAAGCCAAGATCGAGGACTTGGGTTGGGCAAATGTATTTAGTTATAATTAACCAAACAAAATGTTCATGTTCAGTGATAACCAACACTCTTGCTGGAAGTAGTGTATTTAGAGATCAAAAAGTGAAGCTACCTAGACTGTTAAAACACCATAACATTAATTTGGTAGAAAAGATTAAGCTAATAATTAATAAGAAGCAGAAACAATTAATATATAGATATATGTTTCTTAAGGCTTCTTAATTAATTAATTATAGGAAAAGAATTTAAGGGTAGATCTATCTATATAACTCATCAAGATCTACTTCCTCATGCGATGTTATGTAGATATATATACCAAACAGTGGTAGATCGATCACAAGTTCTATATATCTTTATCATATATATTAAAATTTGTAGGTCATCATTATAGATAGATAGATAGATATATCAGTTGCACCGTACCAAATTGTATTTAATTACTAATTAAAAAGTACTACTTGTTATAACCTGAATCTATTGATCGATCAAGTACCTGTTAATCATATGTGGGATGTGGACTATATATATATATATGAATATATGCATCAA
The DNA here is from genome assembly GCF_044706935.1 of Curcuma longa. Lineage (NCBI taxonomy): Eukaryota > Viridiplantae > Streptophyta > Magnoliopsida > Zingiberales > Zingiberaceae > Curcuma > Curcuma longa. The sequence continues at coordinate 11,778,130 of NC_133881.1, forward strand.
CTCACCTGGTACCTTCAATTATATTCAAGGTCGAACAGACAATGAACAAGAGTTGCATCAGTAAGGACCGTTCACTTGATAAGACCAGAGCATGGATATCAACCCAGATGATAATTAAGGAAGAGCTAGCTAGCTCTATCAATCTTCATGGCCTTCTACTCGCACCGTACGTGCATGAGAACCGTGCACAACTGAAAGTAGTTTCACAGAGCGAATTGAAGGTGGTCTCGACGATCGACGATCGATGATCGAGACTTCGTTCGACGACTGCGAGTGAGAAATCCTCCATGGAGATTGTGGATAAATAGATAGCTAGATTTTCAAAAATGGACATGCAGTTATTTGACTTGTTGTTAAGATTCGTTGCATGTGATCTTTAACAACCCACCTATATATCTACTCGATTAATGCATTAATATTAGATGAGTAATTAATTGTGTACTTATTAAATGTAGAACGAACGTGCGTGTAAGCAGCAGTGTGGGTGGGTTAGAGAGGTTAGATGGTCTCGTGGGCTTTTGAAGGGAGCGAACAGCTGTTCACTTCAACTTCAACTTCAACTTAACTTCAACCTGTTGAACATGAGTCGTACGTCCTCGCCTCATCATTATTAATTAGGGGTACTGTAAATGGACCTACTCAACTCAAGCTCGATCGAGTTTTTCTTATCGAGCTCGACGTTGTTGTTTCTGATAAATTAATTAGTTCAACGGAAAAAGAAAGTAGTGAGAAATTATTTAATTTGTACGTAGACATTGCCACGTACTACGTACGTCGTTGGTCGTTGCGTGTTGCTGCCTAACCAACGTCAGTCGTCTACGTACAATTAATCCAACGCAATCGCATAATTGAGCACCATCATTTTGTCTTGTTTGTATGTAACCACTCACCAGTCACCACGCATCCGCCACCGGTCCACCACATCTAGCTCCACCGCACTGTCATACCTCACCATGTGTTTGTATGACAAATTAATTCTCATGATATTTAAAATCCATAATTTCATAAGATTGAGATATAATTAAAATTATCATTATATATGCTGAATTAATAATCAATCTCATATTACTACCTAACGAAAATATATTATTGTTGATACGGTAAAGTCAAGTTAATAGTCTAAGCCTGAATATAAGTCAACAGTTGATATTCAATGGAGGTCTAATAGTCAATCTCGATGTCATCAATTTAGTTCGAGATATTTTGGTCACTCCTTCATCGACTCGATCATCTCAACTTTAGATGGCATAGCCTCTTCAATTTCTTCATCGACTCAGTCACTCCGACTTCAAAGGGCACAACCTCTTCGACTTCATCAACTCAGTCATCCCAACTCTAGAAGACATAACCTACTCGGTTTCTTCATCGACCCGGCCACTAAGGTGGCTTTAAATACAATGATAGTCAGGTCCAATTCTAACATGTCTATGGGCACTGACTTATCTTTGATTATGTGCACTTGAGTAACTTTCTTTGGACGTCAACAGTCTTTGGCCTTGTGATTTGGTTTGCCACAGTTGTAACATGTTCCTTAGAACTTCTTAGCTTGGCCTTCCCTTGGCTCTATCATTTGTCGGGATACTTTCTCTTCTTGCAATGTTTGTCTCCATTAGATTTGCCTTTGCAAACATAGACGTTTTTATTGATTCTGATTGCTTGCGATTATTTTTTCAATCTACAATCTTACAATCAGATCCTCAAATCTCATCTCCTTTCTCTTATGTTTTAGATAATTTTTGAGATTCCCCCACGAAGGTGGGAGTTTCTTAATTATCACAACAACTTGAAAGGACTCCATCATCATCATGCCCTGGGCATGTAGATTATGTAGGACCAATTGCAACTCTTAGACTTGAGCCATTATAGTTTTAAAATCAATCATCTTGAAGTCTAAAAATTTGCTAACAATAAATTTCTTCAATCCAACATCTTCTAGCTATTTTATACTTCCTTTCAAGAGATTCCCATAATTCCGTTGCAGGTCATTATATTTGACTACACGTTATATAACTTGTTATCCAAGTCATTGAAGACATAGTTTCGGCACAAGAAGTCACTATGCCCCGAATCATCATATGTTGCTCTCTTCTCTTTATTAGTCTTGCCTTGAGATATCGAGAGGGCATCTTCACGTAGGAACCTCGCAAGGTTCAATGTGGTTAGATAAACAACATCTTTTGCTACCACCTCTTGAAATCTATACCTGTAAATTTCTCTGATTTCTCGCCATGTGTTAGTGGAGCAGGAGCCATCGATGATGAATTCATCGAGATTGCATAGAAAATCATCTTAAACTGTTGGTACTGGTGCTAGTGCAATTTAACAAGCAAAATGATGATATAACACTGCTTAGGTGAAGTCGATAGAGCCGTCAATTTGGGCTAGACCCGTTAGGTTGATCCGTCCCACTAAACAATTTAAGTAGCTTGAATTGATATTTTATTAATCCATTTTAAGGTGAGTACAAGTGGATTGGCTTGCCTAGACCCACGGCTTGTTTGGGTTGGCCCACAGTGGGTTTGGGTTGACTCGCAGATTGAGAAATTTTTTCTAAAATTTAAAATGAAAATGAAATTTTTAATGGGCTTGTGAGTTTAACCCACCTAATTCACAATAAAACATAAAATTTTTAATATTTTTTTATATATATTTTTATTTTTTGATAAACTCGTGGGTTTAACCCATCTAATTTGCAATCCAAACGTAAAATTTTTAACCTTATATATATATTATTTATTTTTTAGTAGGTCTGTGGGTTGACCCAGCTAATCCGTAACTTATCTTGAGTTGGGTTGGAGATTTTCTAACCTGCCAAGATGGCGGGCTGGCCCACCCCACCTCACCATATGATGGATTTTTGATGGGTTAGCCCGCCTCGTTATGGGTTAGCCCGTTTGACCACATTTCGAAGCCACATTTCGAAGCTAGAGTTAGATTCTATCTTTTTAAGAAGAATTTGCCCCGCACATGGTGCTCATGGAATCTGCCAATTGTCTCTTAAGATATAACGATTTTATCTTACAATAGCAATACTACAAATTGCAAGGCCTTCAAACCGAAAAAACTTCTAGAACTCTTCAAATGCAAGTATGAAATGCAATATTTATTTTATTTTTTAAATGAACGAATGAAATGAGAATAAGAGAGATCCTATTTATACTTAGCGAAGGGGTAGAAGAATCTCTTAGTTCAACCAAATCTCATTCATCTAACTTGAATTAGATGATCTATATGCATCCCTTCCCAAAGAATATAATATCCATTCATGAAAGAACACAATGTCTCTTCATTTGGATAAATGCATCCTTTCAATTTGAATGGACGATATTGATCCATCCGAAGAGACATTTATATCCTTTCATTTAGATGATCCCAATTTGTTCATCTTAATCCAACAATCCAAATTAAGTCATGCCACATATCAAGTGATGAATTTCTCATTCACATCCTTATTGGTTCAAAATTAATTTTCCAACAAACTGTTCAAATTATCGAATAAACTGACGCAAGCTAGAGAGAATAAACAAGTTCAACTAATTAACTGAAAACCTTCAACCTGTGGGTCGGGCAACTTAACTGGAGCGTGGAAAATTCCCCCCTCATTCTCGATCGACCGTTCGCCATTTCACTGGCCATGCCCGCGCATGCAGCTTGTTCTTCCGCTCGAAGCACTAGCTCCTCTTCTTCTCGCTTTAAATTGCGTTAATTCAAAAGGTTCATTTTAATTTCTTCTAAAATGAAAGGCAAAGTGTAGAGGTTAGCAAACCGTTGCAGACTGTGATGTAATGAAATCTTCAGGGTTTTCCTTTTTCCCATTTGAAAGCTCTCTCTCATAGAAGTAATGTGTGAAGATCCTATCCTCTAAATTAACTCAGATCGGATGAGTGGGGTGGGTCAATCCATGGTGGATCCATCATATGGGAGGGCGGGTCCATCGGGCCAAGCCCCACCAACTTGACTGGTTGGGAAATCTCTCGACCCAACCTAACTTAAGGCGGGCCGCAGGTTAAGCGGGTCAACCCACGGGCATGTTAAAAAATAAAAAAAATTAAAATATTAAAAATTTTAAATTTGAATTATAATTTAAATTGATTAAGTTAAAATTTTTAAGTTTGAATTATAATTTTTTAAGTAATTTAAATGGATCAATCCCACTAATTTATTGAGTTTTCTATTTTAATTTTAAAATTTAAAATAAATAAATAAATTTTCTCAATCCACGGACCAACCCAAGCCCGCCACGGGCTAACCTACGCGGGTCGCGGGTCTAGGCAGATCAACCCATCTTAAAATGGATTGATAAAATTTTAATCTAATCCGCCTAAATTACTTAATGGGATGAACCAATCCGACAGACCTAATCCAATTTGACGGCTATAAACATAAATAACAGATTAAATTTGCCACTGCAGCTTTCTGTTATAATGTATCACTTTATTTATTTACTTTGGGGTGTCAGTGGAGATGCTGATCATTCATAGATAGTGGTAGGCAGTCGTGCGTGGTGAGACAGCGGCTCCGCACGCGATCTGCTTCGTTGCTCCTCGC
>NC_133881.1:11782777-11853063 GCF_044706935.1 Curcuma longa
CTGGGCTGGTCTGGATGACCGAGTCGCAGCAGAAGTCTGGGCTGGTCTGGGTGACCGAGTCGCAGCAGAAGTCTGGGTTGGTTAAAGAGAATCGAACCGCAGCACAAATCCTAGGGGCTGAGGACAGAGCCGAGCAAAAGTCCAACAAGTCAGGAGGACTTAGTTGGCATAATAGGGGCTGAGGACAGAGCCGAGCAAAAGTCCAACAAGTCAGGAGGACTTAGTTGGCATAAATTCTCCTGAGTGGAGTGAGTAAGGGCGCGTTCCCGGAGTGGAACAGGAGGTGTTAGAGACTAACCTAGGATTTTGGTAGAAATTCGAAGTTAGACCCACAAGGTAAGGCTTAGGATTGTTTGTATATTTGTATGTTTATCTTGCAGGAACCAAGAGATGGGAGCAAGATGAGAAAAATATAAGTGAAACAAACAAAGTAAAGCCAAACCAACCAGTCCAGAGGATCCAATCGACTGGAACTGGAAAAACCAGTCGACTGAAGGGCCAGTCGACTGAACTTGTAAACTCCAGTCGACGGGAGTGGATAAACGAGCGGGAAGAAGTTCTATCTGCCACGTCGGCTGGAATCAACTTAGATGGGGAGTTGAGTCGACTCAGGACCAGTATAAAAGAAAGTGAACGTGCACAATCAAGGCATTCATTCCAAAAAGTTCCCCTCTCCTCCTAGTGCTATTTCTGAACGCGAACGAGGCTAGGCACGTGCAACCGGAGAAGATCCAAGAGGAGCGATTGGTGCTCAGGACCTCTCAGATCGGGCTGCATAGTTTGGTTATATTTTTATTGCATTTACTTTTCGCTCTTTTATTTATCTTCTTTATTATTGACTGTAAGACGGATTTCTCTGCCTCCGAACAAGGTTCGCAAAGGAGACCAATAGTAGACGGGCGCCTTCCCGTGCATAGGCCTTGGACGTACTAACCCTGGGGGTTCGGAACCAAGTAAATCCCGTGTGTCCCCTGTTTTATCTTCTAATCATTTTCGCTGTCAAGTTTCACAGAAATGAACGATTTTACACGAACTTCCAACGTGCTATTCACCCTCCCCCCTCTAGCGCGTACAAGATCCTACATATCCAAGCCCCTGAATGTTGAGAACTCACCGATGAGTGGGATCGGATATACCATGCTAGAGGTGCTAGGAAAGGATCTACGCACTCGGAATGCTCAATAAAAACACCATCAACCAGCAGCTTCAAGATAACTTTTCTACGCCTCATACTCACGGTCGATGCTAGACACTCAAGCTTTAATGACGCAACAATGGCATGACATTGCTACGAGCTCAAACTAGCCTAGCATTTGGTAACACATAGATTATTGTATATTCATTTGTTTATTTCTTTTCGTGTTGATTTATTCTAAGGGATGGTAATATTGTTACCGGTCTCTATCTTTGTAAAAGAAATGAACATTCTTCACTTCATAACTGATGTACATAGCTAAATTATTTATTTAGTTTTGTTTCTGTAATGGTTTCTCTAGAGGTTATCGTTAGTGTTTAGGGCATAGCCGAATTCAAGCAAGCATTTTTAATTATAGATCAATTAGGGTTTTGAGTCATCTTGTTATGACAGGTTGTTGAAAAAAGAAGTTGGTTTAGGGTTCAGGGTGTTTAGGAATAAAGGGTTTTAGGGTAGGTTGTGCATTTACCAGAACATGATAGTTTGTTATTGTAATATTGACTTTTGATTTATGGTTGCTCAGTTCAGGATATCTTCAAAAATATCATCGTTAAGTAGAGTTGCTGCTCAACCCCCTTAATAGATGAAGAACTAAAAGGATAAATTGGAAAAGCAACCTTTACATTTCAGGAAATTTATTTCATCTATTCAACCGACAACAAAACAACAAGAGTTGATTCGAAGCACCCTCTTTTCATGGGTCCTGGGCATCCCAGATAATTCATATGTAAGAGGTCTAGTCCAGAATATGTTTGGTTATTGGATCCGTAAGAACATAGCTTCATCTTCCTTGGGAAAAAACTAAAATTCACAAAGGTAGATGTTGCTCTGATTCATAGACCTATTAGACAATGGAGAGACAGTTTCATTGGATTTAAATCAGGTCTCTAACCCACTGTAAATGGAGTTTCTCAAAGAGTCTGATTGTTCTAGCAAGCATTTAGAGAAACTCATAAGGAAGTCAAGATTGGATGATAGTCTTGGTGCTAACAAGATGTACTATCAGTTGTATATCCTATATTTTTTTTGCAACTATTTTTTTTTTGTGGTAGTAGTCGTGTTACTAGAATACTTGTGCTATCCCTAATTGACTGCACAGATAATTTTGACAACTTAGCCAAGTTTAACTAGTGTGATGCAGTGTATAGTTTCATGGCTCCTCAATTGGAGGCCATTAGTTTGGCGATTATATCGAGAACTAGAGGTTGAAACATCTGCCACACCTTCTTGCTCCATTTTGAAACGAGAGTATAGATGACAAGCAAAATTGTACACTCGAATGCAAAGAGTCGAATCAAGTCAGTATGTGGGTTTCATCGAAAACCCTAAGTAAGTTGTCGCTACCTGAGAGGGACACAAGAAGACACTTGCAAATGCTTTCGGTGTGGGACGATCTCATCAGCTAAAATAAAGTGTCGGATTTTTTCCTTCGATGACTTAACAGATAAAAGATTAGGTTTGCACACGTGGAGAGAGAGAGGGAGAAAGATGTTGAGGTTGCATGTATCTGAATCATCAAAATTATTTTTAAATTTAAACATTTCAAATGTGATTCGGATGCATCAAAAATTAATGTGTGGAAAGCTAATGTTGGCGAGAAAGGTAGAATGGAAAGGACTCCCAAATCAGTATATGTCCTTTTGACATTCTCAAAATATGGCGTGTGACTTTGAAATAATTTCTCAAATCTGCATGCACATAAATAGCCCAAAAAAGCAATAAAAGCATTTAAACAATTAATTCCATTCCTTTTCATGAAAACATAACAACAATTAAATAATTAATTAAATAGCTCATACACATGCATGCTTTAAAAACTCTTCACGTGCATTAAGTTAGATTATAAATAGCAAGAGAAAGGTATGCATCAACCACAAAACCTCTTGTGATGGAGAAGCAATCGATCACCCTAGTTGCTAGCAAAGAAGAAAAAGTTCTCAAGACATCAATATAATATTGTTTGTTAAATATAATATTGTGTGTGATTCTAATAAAAAAAGCAATCAAAATTATTTAAACAATTAACTTTCATTCCCCTTCAGCACAATATAACCAAAATAATTAATTAAATAGCTCTTACACATGGTTTAAAAACTCTTCACGTGCATTAAGTAAGATTATAAATAGCAAGAGAAAGCTGTGCATCAACCACAAAACCTCTTGAGATGGAGAAGCAATCGACCAGTACTCTAGTTGCTATCAAAGAAGAGATAGTTCGCAATACATCAAAGTATCATCCAAGCATTTGGGGTGAATATTTCATCCAACACATTTCTCACACTTTAGCAATGGTATTTTATGGCCTCAACATATTTATTCATTATGTCTCGCTTAAATTCTTTGATTAATCAACACCCACCTATTCATAAAATCTATGATCATCTTAGGATAAAGCATTCAATTGCTTGTTTTAATTATTCAAACATTATATAGCAGTTGAATTTCATGTTTGATGATGTAGGTGTCGTCGATTCAAGCAAAAGAGCTAAAGGAGAAAATCAAAAACTTATTTCAAGAAACCAATGACATATTGCAAATTATGGATTTAATTGATGGAATTCAGTTGCTCGGATTGGATTATCACTTTGAGAAAGAAATAGATGGAGCACTAAGTTTAATCTCTAAGCATGATGCTAAGAACTTTGGACTTTATGAAACTTCTCTTCAGTTTCAATTACTTAGGCAACAAGGAATCTATGTGCCTGCAGGTGGTTTACAATATAAAAATTACTTTATTATACCAAATAATTTTTTTTAAAAGATATAAAAATCATCATGAAAACTTTTTACTTATATGCTAGAATATTTGCATGTTATCTCAATAAAACTAATCAAATAGTTTGTTGTATACTACTATTATTTTTTGAATTATTCTACAACAATTACTAGTATTTTTCTACCATTGCAGATGTTTTTAACAAGTTCAAAGATGAGGAAGGAAACTTCATGGCAACCTTGAATGAAGATGTGAAGGGACTATTAAGCTTATACAACGCAGCATACCTTAGGATACATGGGGAGAATATACTTGACGAAGCCATAATATTCACAAAAAATCGACTTGCATCGTTGTTGGACAAACTTAAGCAACCATTAGTGATATTGGTGTCTCTTTTCCTTGAGACACCATTATGTCAGAGAAATAGGCGGCTCTTGGCAAGAAGATATATTCCTATTTATCAAGAGGAGGAAAGGCGAAATGATACAATATTAGAGTTTGCAAAATTGGATTTCAATCTACTACAATCTATTCATCAGGAGGAACTGAAGGAAATTTCAATGTAAGCAAATTAAAATTTATTTAATGAAGAATCATTAGACTATTTAAAAAAATTTTGAGTGAAATGAGCACAAGTATCAAAGAAAGAAGGTGAATAAGTGATTTCAAACTTATAACTTTATGATTAATTATAGTAATTGGCATATTTTATTTGTATAAATATATGTTTTATCTCTTTGTTGATTAAACTAATTGTTTTATATTTTCATGTGTATATTTTTTTTTGGATGATATATTTGAAGATGGTGGAATGATTTAGCACTTGCTAAGTCTCTAACTTTTGCTCGAGATCGAGTGGTGGAATGTTATTATTGGATGCTTATTGTGTACTTTGAACCTCAGTATGCTCATGCAAGATTGATTTCCACCAAAGTTATTGCATTTATATCAGTTATGGATGACATATATGATAACTATAGTACATTGCAAGAGAATAAATTATTAACCGCAGCAATTCAAAGGTTTGTTTCTAATGTATCCATTATTTTACTATTTTCTATGTCTTTTATTGTTGTAATGGTTGAATAGTCCATGTAGATCATATTCAAAATAAAATTTGATTTAACTCATAAGTTAACTAATCTTTTGATCATTTTTTAAAGATTTCTGCATTGGATACATCAATATAGCATTCAACTAAGTAGTCACTATCGTTAGTTTATTGAAAACTAATTCTGACTTTTTTTTAAAAAAAAAAAGCTTTAAGATAGAATGGACACATAATTAGTGATATTTACTTATGCACGTTAGTTTACTCTTATTTAGGTGGGAATCTCAAGCCATTGATGAGCTACCAGAATACTTAAAGGATTTTTATCTCAAGCTTCTAAGAACTTTTAAGGAATTTGAAAATGAATTAGAAAGCGATGAAAAATACCGCGTATCATTTCTTCAAGAAGAGGTATATATCAATATACGAAAATGCAAATAACGTCTATCATTAACTTATCAAATATAAAATGTTTATTGTTTCCTTTCATGTAGATGAAAGCTTTATCAAGATCTTATTTTCATGAAGCCAAATGGGGCATTGAGAAATATGTGCCAACGCTAGAGGAACATTTAAGTAACTCACTGATCACTAGTGCATATCCTGTGCTTACATGTGCCTCTTACGTAGGCATGGGACAAGTGGCAACAAAGGAGTCATTTGAGTGGGTTGCAAGTTTACCCAAAATTCTTAAAGCCAGCTCTTTAATTGGTAGACTCATGGATGATATAAAGTCACATAAGGTGATATAATTTGCAAACTTTTTGATTTGTACATGTTTAATGACATTTTCATTTTCTTACATTAATTTCTTTTAAAATTTTGTAGTTTGAGCAAGAGAGAGGTCATGCAGCTTCAACAATAGAAAGTTATATGAAACAGTATGGGATAGATGAAAAAGTGGCATACAAGAAGCTGATGGATATGGTGGAGGATGCATGGAAGGATCATAACAAGGAATGCCTCAATCCAACACCAGTACCTCGACCTTTAATTGAAATAATAATGAACTATTCAAGAACAATAGAAGAAATATATAAGTACGATGATACATACACTAATTCTACAACTACAATGAAAGATAATATTTATATGGTGTTGGTCGAATCAGTACCTATTTAAGAGTGTCACACCCTATTTAACAGTTTGAGGCTACTCACTCTATATTTGAATAATGCGAAACTAGATGATCTATAATGTATTATTGAAATACATGAATGTCATATGTATAAGGTGTGTTTCTTATTAAATAAAATAAGAATGTGCTTTGTTGCAGTCTACAACTATTTTATGTTTTTGGTAATCTAGATAAAATAAAGAATTGATGAGAGTGAATGAAAGGGACTTAATTATGTCGTGTTTATTTATGGTTTAATAAGATATGATTTATATGTTTTTATTCAAAAATGGAAGAATTAAGTAAAAATATTAACAACAGAGTATCATGCTGACATTAAAAGTTGGTGAAGTTCAAATTGAACAAATGGCTAAAAGAGACTTTTAACAGAATTTCAATTATATCGATAGACAATTCATCACAATCTTAATTTTAATTTAGCTACTTAAGGAGATTTTGAATGGTTTAAATCTTATTAGATGAGAACCAATGTGATGTGATCTTTGACCAAGCAATTCAAAGGGTCTTGTTTAAAAATTTTCAATCTAAATCAACTCTAAGGTTTATATAAATCTAATATTATTTTTAAAGCTTATTAGATGCTGTGTCTGAACCTTGTTGAGAAGATCATGGCTTTGCAAAGCCATGAGTGCTCCAAATCCTTCTATTGTAAATTCACAATTCTATTTGAGCCACATGAGATTAATTTTTAAAATTAATTTTGAATTAGAAAATATAACGAAAGCTTTTTTTAATTTTAAAGTTCCACATACGATTTCTAAAATTATTTTAAAAAATATATATAGAAGTTATTTATCAATTTTCAAGGTCCTAAATCAATTTTAAAATATATGGAAATTTAAAATTAATTCTTAAAATTTTAAAGACGAACTTGAATTTTGAAATGAGTTAAACCATAATTTATATAGAATTATTTAGGAAAAGTTATTTCCATTTATGCAAAGTTATCATTGAGAATTTTTTTGAATTAATTTCTCAACTATGTGTGTTAAATTAAGTCGGATCATGTTAAAATTAAAAAATTTAGATATTCTAATCAAACCAAATCCTTTAAGGTCTATTTACCCCCATGGAATTTGTTGTGAAGGAGAGGAGGGCTGCTTTAAGTTTGAGGAATTTCCATTTGCCATAAGTGTTAATTTTTTTTTCCTTTGTGCAGCAAAAGAAGATCGAATAAAGTGACATGGTAGGGCAGAAGGCTAAGCGAGCTGAAGTGTTTAGCTTCATTCGCAACATGGCAAACTACAACAGGCTAGGCTTGGACTTACAGTGAATTAAGGCTTGGACAAAGATTGAGACATGGATGACAAACGCCAAACTCTAACAAGTCTTAATTGGATGATGGACATATATAGGGGAGACTAAAGAGAAGCTCGATAGGGACTAGGATAACACCATCTTCTTTTTTTTTATCCTTTCATCTCAATTAAGAAAAATGGTGTAAACACTTGTGGTGTGAGCCACTACTATTCCTCTCCATCCCTTTCTCTTGTCTACCCTCCCCATCAATAGGTGAGCATACACTTAATGGATGCGGACCATCTAATTATTTAATCTAAAATGCACGTCCGTCCCCGGGGCAATGGTGCAACGGTAGGACACCGGTACCCGCTGTTCGATCCCTAGCTACGGCGTATTTGCAGGAATTTTCCTCCAAATGGGGAACACAATCAAAGGATGCTGGACATCTGGATTGGCCACCGTATGCGCTTCCTGATTTACCCTGATGGAAAACTTCCATGGGATCGGACCGACCACCCCTAAAGATATGGCTACTGGGATTATCATTTTTTTAAATGCACGCATCCGCGCCGGTACGGTCCAACACGTCTAGCAAGCTCCACCGCTTATCATGATATTTAAAGTCCATAATTTCATCAAGATTGAGATATAATAAAAATTATCAATATATATATATATATATATATGCTGAATTAATAATCAATCTCATAATACTACCTAATGAAAAATTATTATTATTGATACGGTAAAGAAGAGAAAATCTTAATAAAGTCAAGTTAACAATTAATTAAGCCTAAGTATAAGTCTATAGTCGAGACTCATGGAGGTCCAATAGTCAATCTCAACCTCATCAGTTCGGTTCGATATATTTTAGTCATTCCTTTATCGACTCGGTCGCCCCGATTTTAAATGACACAATCTCCTCGACTCCGACTCGGTTATCCCAACTTTAAAGGGTACAACCTCCTCGACTCCTTCATTGACTCGGTCATCCCAATTTTAAAGGACACAACCTTCTCGATTTTTTCATCGACTCAGCCACTAAGGTGGTTTCAAATACAACGACAGTTAAGTCCAATTCTGATATATCTATTGGCCATGACTTATCTTCGAATGGCTTTCTTTGGACGTTGATAGCCTTTGACCTTGTGATTTAGTTTGCCACAGTTGTAACATGTTCCTTAGAACTTCTTGGCCTTCCCTTGGCTCTGTCATTTGTCAAGATATACTTTCTCTTCTTGCAGTGTTTAACTCCATTAGATTTGCCTGTGCAAACATAGACATTTTTTATTAATTATGAATATTGCTTACGATTATCTTCTTCAATCTGCATTTTTACAATCAGATCCTCAAGTCTCATCTCCTTTTGCTTATGCTTTAAAGAAATTTTGAAATCTCTCCACGAATGTGAGAGTTTCTCGATTATCGTAACAACTTGAAAAGACTCATTCATCATCCTGCTCTCAACATGCAGATTATGTAGGACCAACTGCAACTCTTAAACTTGAGTCATCACAATTTTAAAATCAATCATCTTGAAGTTTAAGAATTTGCTAACAATGAATTTCTTCAATTCGATATCTTTTATTTTGTACATCTTTTCAAGAGATCCCTATAATTCCTTTATAGTTGTCATTTGACTACACGTATAACTTGTTGTCCAAGCCATTGAGGACATAGTTTCGGCACAAGAAATCACTATGTCTTGAAGCATCATATGCCACTCTCTTCTTTTTATTAGTCTCGCCTTGAGATATTGAGAGGATATCTTCACGTAGGAATCTAGTAAGGTTCAATGTGATTAGCTAAAATATGTGAAAATTTTGATTGCCAATTATACATTATAATAATAAGATATAAAATATATGAAAATTTTGATTACCAATTATGCATTATAATAAGATCCCTTTTGCTAAATTGCCCCTTTCTTCTCCTCCAAGTCATAAATGATTATGGGCAGAAAAACTAGAAATAACAATCCTGTGCGCCTTCATAGTTCACCATACAGGGAATAGAAGGCTTATCATACGCCAGCATTGAGGGCATCTGGAAGAAAACCAGAATCTGCGCGCGGTAAAGGTCTACCTTCAAAGATTGGTGTCTCATTCATGACAGCAACACAAAATGTACAGCCGCCTTCGTTCTCCCACGTCCCAATTCAAAGTCCTCTAGGGTTTTACAACGGCGCCGCTATTCACAATAAAATGAGCACCAAGCTCCCTTTGCCTCCTCAGCCATTTCCTCCGATCTCAAAGGTTGATCACAAATCAAGACGATGGCGGCTGGTGGCGGCCGGGCGGCGGTGTCATTCCTGACGAACGTGGCGCGGGCTGCCATCGGGTTGGGAGCGGGCGCGACGCTACTGAACGCATCGCTGTACACGGTGGACGGCGGCGAGCGGGCGGTGCTGTTCGATCGTTTCCGTGGAGTGCTTCCGGAGACCGTCGGCGAGGGTACCCACTTCCTCGTCCCCTGGCTGCAGAAGCCCTTCATCTTCGACATTCGAACCCGTCCGCATACTTTCACCTCCAACTCCGGCACCAAGGATCTGCAGATGGTCAACCTTACCCTCCGCCTCCTCTCTCGCCCCGATGTCCCACACCTGCCCACCATCTTCACCTCCCTCGGCACGGAGTACGACCAGAAGGTTCTCCCTTCTATAGGGAACGAGGTCCTCAAGTCCGTCGTGGCCCAGTTCAACGCCGACCAGTTGCTGACTGAGCGCCCCCATGTCTCTGCCCTCGTTCGAGAATCCCTCATCCGGCGTGCGCGGGACTTCAACATAGTTCTCGACGATGTGGCCATCACCCACCTATCCTATGGCGTAGAGTTCTCCAGCGCCGTCGAGAAGAAGCAGGTCGCTCAGCAGGAGGCCGAGCGGTCCAAGTTCCTTGTCGCCCGTGCCGAGCAGGAGCGTCGTGCTGCTGTTGTTCGTGCCGAGGGTGAAAGCGAGGCCGCTAAGCTCATCTCTGACGCCACCTCTGCAACTGGTACTGGTCTCCTCGAGCTCCGACGAATTGAGGCCGCTCGCGAGATTGCCGCTACTCTTGCCAAGACGCCCAACGTGGTCTATCTCCCTGGAGGGAATAACATGCTTCTCGGGATCAACCCTGCCCAAGCCCGGTAAAGGGGACGTATTCCCTAAAATCTGCCATGGTTTTAGTTTCCATTCAATCTAGTTCTTGCGCAAAGTAATGCTTTAAAATTTGCTATTGGATTCCAATTTAATAACTTCCCTTTCTTTCATATACACTTTTTTGCATCGACGGATAGACAAACTTTGATGCTTAATTTTGTGGTACATTTTTGTAACACCAATCTTTGCGGTTTTAAAGAACTCGATATATTTCTGGTGCATGCATATTATGTGCCTTCACATCTTATTTACGTATATGATTGGTATCCTTTGTGTTTGATAATTACATCTGTATCGCATGGTTTATGCAAATTTATTGTTAAGTGCCATAATCTGTGTTTGTTTAAATATAATCACTGGTTATGCATAACAATTTTGTGCTTGGTCGCCATTGTTTTGAAACACATTCATGAGTAGCTGTTATCTACCTAGATTACACTTGTGGATGATGACCAGAGGCATAAGTCGTTGATAGTTGAGAGCCTTGTAATTTTTTTTGTCTCTCTTGAGATTATGATTTTCACCTTTTACTATGAATGTGTGGCTCCTGGTCTTAGGTTGGCCAGGTTAAGTTTTTTTGTGATTGGATTTGAAACTCCTAGATGCAGGTCTCATAGATGCAATGCAAGCAAAGTGGTTGAGAAAATTGTAATAGTGAAGACAGGAACAATTTTGTACTATCAACCTTTCTGGTTTCAAAACGTTGATATATTTCTGATGCATGCATAGTTTGTCATTGAAAATATGTTCATTATGTCCATTTCATTTTGGTTTCTGGAACAGCTTCATGATGCACCTAAGCAAGCCACATGTTTAGCACATGTACATGGAATCATTATTTAGATAAGTCTAATATGTTTTGTGCCTTTCTAAACATTATCATAGTGCAATCACTGTTTGGATAAGTATAATTATTTGGATTAAATCTACCTATATTATCGTGTGTGCTATGTCTTAGCTGCTTTAGTGTTATATTCTACGTAAGAGTTTGAGGGGAAAATGGGAGTTGAGTTTGGTGGAGTGGATCTGTCCCACATGCATCAGGCTGTCATTACAGGAGGAACTGCTTATGAGCTTTAGCAGACTTTCATTGATCCTTAGGCCACTTAGCTAGCAAGTGTTCATGCAATTTTTGTGCAGACAAAGATATTCAGTTTTGTGCTTGTTCCGGTTGAGAACGCTCTGGGACGTGTCACCAAACGGGTCTCCTCACCAGCAAGGAACAGGATTGAAGGGGGCTGAATCGTACGGTCCTGCAAGCAAAGCAAGTGTGAAAGGGAAGGTCAGGGGTGCCCTAGCACGACCATTCTGAAGTTTAAATCAACGAGCCGGCCAAATCCGCGGAAGAAGAAGAGGAGAAAAGGTGGTTATCGCGTGTGCGCATACCTGAGGACAGAGGGGAGTGATTGTATATATACAGGAGAGGGGCGTAATGTCATGTCCTAATTAAGGAACGTGTTTCATCATTAGTTATCACTTTGTCAGGAAGATATGGAATAATTAGATTGCAAGTCCCATCACCGATGTGCGTTCGTAGGGTCATTTCGCACGTGGGTGCCAGAGCGATGATCATAATTATAGAGTATGGGACTGTCAGAAGAAATAATGAGAGCGAGGGAGTCGGGCACCGTGATGACAATTCGGTGTGAGCCAGATGCGAGCAAGGGAGCGACTAGCATCTGGATGAGATTCGGATAAAGATTCGGTTCAGGGAAGGATTCGGCTTGAGGGAGGATTCGGCTCAAAGAAGGACTCGGCTTAAGGGGGGATGCGAGCAAGGGAGCGACTGGCATCCGGATGAGACTCAGATAAGGATTCGGCTCTGGGAAGGATTCGGCTCAGGGAGGGACTCGGCTTGAGGGGGGATTCGGTTCGCGGGAGGATTCGGCTCAAGGAGGGGCTCGGCTTGAGGGGGGATTCGGTTCGCGGGGGGATTCGGTTCGCGGGAGGATTCGACGGCTCCCGAGTCGAGAGCTAACTCAGACTAACCCTATCATAAGCACCTGGCAGTCGAGCATGGCGCTGAGTCATCTATTTTGGATTAAACCCGCGCTTGACTCTGGTTCCGGTCCACCACACCCATAACAGTGCTTAACAGAAGCTTTACACAATAATTGTTTTAATGAACACAACAATATTTTGTGTTTGGTTATTGATTTTCAGGTACTCATAGCCACTTCAGAAATTGCATTCTTTGGGAGAGTTGAAAAAAAATGGAAGGGGAGATCTTTGTATTATGACCAATTTCTCTTATGATTTCCTGGAGCCATCTAATCCTGTGTCTCCTGAAATATTGATTTCCTCTGTGGATGTTTGCCTTGTCGTTCTGTTAAATTTGTCCTTTTCTTAAAATTGATTTTGTTACATTTTGTTGTGTCTTAGGCAAATGAGTGGAACAAATCAAATTGGTTAAGCAAGCTAAACAAATTGGACCAGACAAATAGAAATACTAAACTTCATCTACTTGAAAGAAATTCAACACAATTGACACAAAACCTCCTAAACCAAATTAAAGCACTACTACACCATTCTATATATCTTCTTTACAATTCCTCTGTCCGACGATGTTGCCCGACTTTCTGTCATCTAACCATGCATGACCTCGAGAGCCTTGACCTCGCAAGCTGTCGGTTGAAGACCAACATCGCGGTGTGTCTGGTTCCGAGTCCATCCTCAATCTTCTCCTCTTGCTTGATCTTTCTAACCTGACTGTGAATCAAGTTGTGACCCTGAGCCAGGGACTGGCGCTCATTTGCAACTCCTCCCCTACACAATTCCTCTTCCTCCATTGATCACAGCATTTAAGTTGAAGGGTTGAAGGAAAGCAGGGGCGTATGATTTATAGGGGATGATGATACATGGCTCTCCATGTAAGAGAGACGAACACAAGAAGCGTATTGGAATAATTCTCTGTCTATCCCTTTCTTTTCTTCTTTGAAATCGCCTACTCTTGTGCTTTGATCAAGTCTTGGTCTCTCGTTCTGATCACTCAACCAAAACCCAGTCAAAATCATTGTCGGAAGGTTCACACCGTGGCTGACACTTGGAACGCATGGAGAAGGAAAGGGGATAAACTAAATAATTTACAGATTTTAGTTGAATATGTATTTGTCTGTGTATAACTAAATCAATATATTAGGTAGCTTATTCTTTTATTGCTTTTGCAAGAATTTTAATTGTTATTTTCAATCAAAACCTTAGCCAATTGAAAAACAATAACAACAACTAAATCTTACCTAGATTAAGATCTTATCTTATCAAAATTATTGTTAATAATTTAATTTTATAAGTGACTCAATTCATGCATGCCATCCCATTTTATATTTTCGCTGCCTGAAAAAGTTAATTTATTTTTAATGTTTCCATTTTTATAATTATTATTATTTTTTTTAAAAAATAGAATGGATTAAAAAAAATTGATAAAGTTAATTTATTTTTAATGATTTTCCATTCCAGATTCCAACATTATTATTATTTGAAGAAAAATAGAATACGGATTAAAGATTAAACAAATGGTTAAGTAATCAGAATTAAACTTGTAATTCGGTGATGAAATCTGAAATGAATGTTCTTCTGTTCCAGAAAAAATTTGCAATTTTACTACCAAAAATACAAAATAAAATGCAACGCCATGAATTAGGAGAGGAGACGGATTCGAAGTTGAACAGTCCAACGCAAAAGGGCTGGCAAATGGCATGATCGTAGTTTCGATGAATAGCCGAGGGTAAATACGTCAGCTAAAGGTCGATCAAATTGCCGTACTGGAGGGTCCCCACCGTCGGTCCGGGCTTCGCCGTCAGCGACCACAGCGTCGCCGCCGGCTGACCACTTTTCTCCGGCGACCGGAGCAACGTCGTGTTTCCGACATTCCCCTCGTCGTCGAATACTACCCATTTCCTGCTGATCATCGTCGCCGAATCCAACGCCGCTCTCGCCCTCTTGCCCTCTTCTTCCTCCTCCTGCTCCTCTGGCGCCCATGCCTTCGCCGCTGTATTCGCCGCAGGTGCGCCTCCCAGCATAAGCACCTCGATGTCGTTCATGTCCTTCTCCGGGATGCCCTCGACGCGGGGGAGATCAGCCGCGTTAAGCACGCCGAGGGAGCGGCAGAGGTCGAAGTAGGACGACAGCTGCGCGCTTTGCGCCGCCGCTCGCCGCAGGATGCGGATCCCCATCGCCCGCCTGCGCTTCACCCTCTTGTCGACATCACCGGAATTGGATCCGTGCGCACCGACGAGGAATTGGGCGATTCCGCTGCAGATCCCACTGTAGACCTCGAAGATCTCGATCACCACGCAGTCCATGGCCTCCAGGACGAGCCCCACCTCCATGCCGTCGGCATACGGCTGGATCTGCATCAGGAGGTCGAGCAGAACCTGGAGCCGCTCCAATCCCTCGAGGTCGTCGTCGTCGTCTTGTAGATCCGCGGTGCTTCCGAGGGAGGAGAAGAGCGATCGGTGGTCGAGGAAGTTGAAGTAGGCGCGGACGAAGGCGGAGAAGCCGGGGGAAGCAGAGGAGCGTCCGCGGAAGTCGGAGAGATCGAAGGGTAGACGCCCAACGCGGGCGGAGGGCGGCGCGTCGTCGGAGCAGAGAAGGAGGCCATGGGCGAGGAGGAGGCACTTGAGGGCAACGGGCCAGGAGCGGGTGCGGGAGGCGCGGCGACCCACAGCCCACATCAATGGTGCCATCAGCGACGAGGGGGCGGCGCGCGCCCACGTGAACACGCGCCCTGCGCTCTTGTAATCCACCGACATCTCGTCGTGGCTCGTGGCCCGGATCACCGCCGCATCCACCTCCGGCCTCCGCCGGAGGTAGTGCCGACCGCCCACTGTCTTGACCAGGTACACGCTCCACTTATCCTTCACCGTCCCCATCACCCGACGCCACCATAGTCTGGCCGGCGAGGTCATGGGTCTGAGGGGATGGAGGAACAAAATTAAAGATCGAAACTTTTTTGCCGGTAAATTAGCATCATGCTTCTTCTTCCTCCCCTCTTAGCGCGCATACCGAGGGAGATTGAGGGGAGGAAGAAGAAGAAGATAGAAATTGAGAGGGCGGAGAAGGCAATGTGCATCCCACAAAGATTGAAACAGAAGAATGAAATTTAAAATAAAAATAAAATAAAATACTAAGAAAATAGCTGTGGGGTTGAACGAGTCAAAGGGCCAACGAGTTGCTCCCAATTGGTTGTTTAAATACGGCTTAGCGTTTACTAATGATACATTGTGTCCGAATTAGCTGGCTGTTTATTTGGTGGTTAAATACAGCATTGTTTATTATTTTTTTCTAAAAATATGTATTTGTTTTTTTTTCCCATGTTTACTGCTATCTTGGAGTATTTATAGTCAAAATAGTGAGCTTTTAAATGTTACTATGCACTTTTATCGTAACCCTCAATACTTTCATTATTTTTTGGAAATCCTTATGCTTTGCTTAAAGCTAGGGCTAAGTAAAATATCCATCAAACCCAATTAATCGATCGAAATTGAAAGTTCGGTTCAATTAATTTAAAATTTTATTTTTTAAAAAAATAATAATTGATTAATTCGGTTTGATTTCAATTTAAGATTTAAGATATCGATTTAACGGATTAAATCAAATTAGAAATCATCTCCTATATTTTAGCAGTAGCACGATAATTAATTTTGATTCACGAATACTATATATTTTAACACTCAATTGATGATTTGATTATTCATACGTGGAAAAATAGATTATTTTGATTTTTCAATCAAATTAATCATTTTTTATCTGTTTAATTTGTTCAATTTTTATAAAAAAGTTCAATCAATTCAGTTAACTCAAAAAAATTAATTTATTTAATTTTAATTTAATCGATTCGATTATTAACCAATTACTCATCCTTAATAATTGTAGAGACAAAGTTTTTCTTTTTATTCCATTTTCTTTAATTATAGATTCTCCATATATATTTCAAAGAGTAATTAATCTCAACAACCTACTTGATACACGCAATTAGTGTTCTCAATCTTCTTCTTAGTCTTGCTACTTGCATCTAGTAGATCAACCTGATTTCTTTTAACATTTTTTTGTATGCATTAATGTTCTCATTCCAAAGTAAGGAAGAAATTGTAATTCTATTCACACCTTTCCATAGTAACATCCAGAGATCCAGATAACTAGCAACGATGGGCCAAGAGTCTGAAATCTTCAACAATCTGGACTCGGCCACTTGGTAAGCATAAAACCTTAATTATATTCTGTATGATCTGTTTTACTTAGCTTTGAATCCTTGAAAATGAATACTAGATTAGTTTTGGAACCACAAGGGAATTAAGACGCATGCATAATATCATTTAAAAACAAAATCTAGTTGTAGTTGTGGTAGTAGCTATAATGCAACACGAACATGAACATACAAACAATTCTTTCCTCTCCCCCTTTAATCATTGAGTCACTATGCATTGTTGCATCTTCCAGCTAAGAAATCTTTTATCCAAGTAAGCTTTTCTTTTTGCTCTCTTCCATCCATAAAAGTATGGATGGTATGGATCATGGACCATGACAGCTCATAGCATATATCGGCCACCATGTCCCGCATTCACCGGTCTCACTGTGCATGATTTGATGACAGTAGCATATGGATGGTCTCACTGTGCATGATTTGAGAGAAAGCACTTAGTGAAGAATTAAGGGATTCATTAATTGTTTTGAACTTTTGCATTATTGCATATGGTGAGACCTCACATGGTTTGTTCTGCTTCTTTTCTTTGTGATCGATCGCACAAAGGCTTTTGGAAAAGGGGAGCTTTATGCAAGTCAAAGTTTAAGATATATATTTGTCCTATTTAGAATTCAAAATTTAGTCTTTTTATTATTTCTTTGAGTGCAGCTATAGCTCGACTCGCTACACTCTTCTTGCATGGGACCTCCTCTCATTTGGTTATTGGAACAAGACAAATGAAGGAAGTAATGTCAAGTAGTGAACGCCTGCCTGCTGCTTCAATCACACTGCATTGTTGCTCCACATGGTTGATCATGTGTTTGATCAAACCAGTCCGTAGAGAAGAAGAAGAGCCTTGAAAGAAGAGGAAGAAGAAGAACTGCTTAGTGTAAAGAATATGACGCATGTATTTACATTATGTGCAGGAAAAAATAGCTCAAGGATATCTTCTATGACAACTTTTAAAAGCTCTTTATGTGACCATGTATCTTGGGAGCATAGTTTTTTCATGAATTCACAAAAAACAAATATTGACACTAACATTGCCAAGTTAGCCCTAGGCTTAACTCCGACTTGACTTTTGACTTTTACCTTAACGAGAGCCACGTCATGTGTGGCACCGGCATCAGTAATGTTTGGTAGTGGCCTGCCTGCCTGCTGCTTCAATCACACTGCATTGTTGCTCCACATGGTTGATCAGTGTTTGATAGTGCCTTACTGCTAAAGAATATTATGTATTTACTATATAACTATAGCAGCCAATGATCTGATATATATATATATAACAAATTAGGCCTTATTAATTCTACTTCACCAGTATAGGTTCGTACCTTTGATGTTGTAATCAGTAATAGTTCTCATCTCATACTGTTCTTACAGGCAATAAAAGTTAAAGCACTGTTAATAGGACTGTTAAGTACTATGCAATGTCAATTTTATTATTGTATGGTTCTTTCTGTTACTGTGTATAGACTAAATGAATAGAGATATTAGACAATAGAAAAATATAGACAAACTATAAATGTGGCATGGATATATAGATGATAAAATGAAGGGGAAAAAATGTTAAAAGACAACCAATAAATGCCAACATTAGATAAATCATTAATTAGCATAACTAAGTCCTCAGTCATGGCTACAATTAGCTCTCACATCATCTGCTTCCATGATAAGTCTGTGTTTAAGGTTTAGGGTTTAGACCATGCTCCATCTTGAAATCTACACCAACTGCAAAAAAGAAAGCAACGATCTCATTATTTTCTTATTTTTGTTGTGTATGTGGTGAGATCTCTATGATTGGAGGGACCTTTTAGAATTTGCATCCGCCAATCAATAATTACACTTTTGAATGATTGCAAAATTGTATGATTTAAAATATATAACTAAAATATACCAGTAATATATACTACTTCTCTTAATTCACTAGATACTATTACACATATTATATTACTCTGTAGTGTACGACTGGAAGACGTACGGTTGATACATTCTTCCAAACATATAGCTAGCCTCCTGCAATGTGTCGTAATCAAGTAGTATACTACTCAATAATGTCGATGTTGGAATATTAATTATTTTTATCTCCACAAAAGTTTTAGAAGCTGAGTATTTTGTTTGTCCTGTACGTATCTCTCTCTCTTTTTAATGTATCGTTTTCTAGATATATATATATATATACAATCTAGCTATATATATATTCCATCAAATGGGAGCTTGATTTAGCTGCGGGGCCTCACTATTTTGTCCAACGACCAACACACTCATATGTGCCATTTCCCTCTTCATCAAACAACTCTTGATAAGAATTAAAGAACACATACATGGCGGAAGCTAGCTACATTCTGTGAATGAGATCTCTCGAGAGGAGCACGTAGAGTCAATGATCAGAAAAGAGATCGAGCATCTATCTATCTGTATACGAAATCGTACAACATGCAAGAGCCAAACTCATTTGAATCGATCGACCAAATGCTAGCTTGCACATGAGGCAATAAGACAAGGCGGGCGAAGGGTGTGGATGTGCCTGAAGCGAAGCCCCAGTACTGTGCGTGTCTCCCACTTAGAAAAGTAGTCATGACAGCGTGTGCGTCGAGGACGACGTGCGGTCGGAGGTGGACGCCGGCCGGGATTTGTCACTACGCAGGCAAATGGGACAACTTAGGGGCCGTGATCGACGCTTTGGAAATTGGAACTTGGAAATTGGAAGGCAAGAGATCATGGTGGATGCCCATGCGTGTACTCTAGACACTGTGCCTCTCACTTCACTTCCCTTCCCTTCCCTTCCCAGCCTGTGTGGATCGATTCCTAGTGCAGCTTGCACTGGCCACACTGCATGCTCCCTCTTTAATTTACTGCACTCCATTTTTTTATTTTTTGTTTAGGAACTCGTTAGAAATTCACCATTGTTTTTCTCTACCGATTTAAATTTTAAGTATTCTAAGTGTTTTTCATCCTATTTCAATATAAGAACTTGATGAGTCTGATCTCAAGTGTGCATGAGAATATCGACGACATGCTACAGATTCATTCACTTAGAATTATATATATGATTAACAAGGCATGATCCGATTCAGGATCATCATGATCTATATATATACATATGGAACAGATGATTGCGAGGGGGGGTCGACATGGTGCATGTGTTGAGATCCTCCTCCCACCTTGAGCCACCAGAAAGGCCAAGTTTCAGTCACTATTAAATTCAAACCCACTGCTTAAACTCATGCTGTTACTTTGTTTTTGACAAAGAGGACGGCCACCAGTTGATTTCATTTTTGTTTACATCCTGTTCCATGCATATGCCATGAGTGGGACTCATGACTGTTGTACATGTGTGTGTATCTATATATTTATACATATTACTTTGTGATTAAGGCAATATATATATATATATATATATATATATATATATATATATATAGGAGAGTGGATCAGCAATAATAATGGCATGAGCTTCCATGTGTACGTGGGACATCTCTCTTTTCCCTCTGTACATGTTACTGTCTTTCAAATCCTTCCTATCTTCTTGTTGCAATCATGCATATATATAACTTAGTTAAAATTAATGTCACCTTAATTATGAGATTTAATTTGATAGGGCATTATGACACTAATTAATCATGGAGGAAAGGCTAGCTAGCAAAGTGATGTGATGACAAAATTTTATTGAGAAACATAATTATTATTTAAATGAATGATTGATTCTGTGTTCTATGTATTGTCAACTATATATATGAACATAGTGTAAAAGTAAGATGAGATTAATTCCACATGTAATTGCATGTAGTCTCATCCTATCCTCTTGTGTTGTATTTTAAGACCTTGATAAAATAGTGACATATAATCAGAAGAAATTGAGATACAATGATATTGTTAACTATATATATCTAAGCTTTATTTATTGATTGGAATAATAGATTGGAATATACACTCATTTGATTATTTAAATAAGAATGGATTCAAATATTCAAAATAAATATTAAGAATAATTAATCAAGGTAAAGATAAATTCATTATACATAGCTATATATTAATATTGATGAAAAAAAGTTTGATAAACTTTATCACTTTAATTTAAAAATAATCTCACACTTGATATTAAATTCAACATAGGGATATATACAAATCATGCATGCATGTTCATGGATGATTATAACAATTAATGTAATCTTTTTAGAGATTGTTTATCCACTCCACAAGAATATTCTTGATTCCAAAGTCTCCTAAACAAATCATAGTTGGGAAGAAAAAAATGACTTGGTGCAGTACCATTCCATCATAAGTCTGTTTTTTGATATCAGTGATGATACACATCCAATCATGCCAAGTAAATGTTACTACCTAAAGAGATAAAACAAAATGTTGCATAAAAGTTCCTAGTAAATTTGAATTCTAAATGGATGAAATAACCTAGGTTGTTTTTATATGCATCATCAAAGACACTTTTCAGCAAAACAAAACTCATGATTTTTGTTTTCTGAAAATTAAACAGATCTTATATATCCGCTACAAAAAATGGAGTCCGGACCAATTAATATTTCAAAAACAAAAAATTAAATAGTTTATGCATGAGCATGTGTGTGGGCTACCATCGTTGTTGGCATTGGCAAATTAACAAAAACAAAAAACAAAAAGGAAATTAAGGAAAATTTGAAGGCGAAAGAGATCTCACGTACGTGTATTTTGGAGACAGGCCTGCATTAATGCATGCAATTTATACTGATAGAAGTAGCGATGAAATTATGATCGATCGCTTTTGTTTCTTTGCGAGGATGTTCGTTCATTCGTTGTTCCAATGCCCTCGCTCGCAGTGAGGTGGGCCTCTTTATCTTTCTCTAGCTCTCAGCAATTAGCAGTCGCCTCTCACCATTACGAGGCCAATTCCATTATTCTCTTCACCAAATATCAGTGTAGATCATGATCTCCTAGCTAGCTCGATCGAGCGAGCTGTCCTGTCCTCCGAAGACACAGAACAAGATTATATATTCTTGAGGATCGGTGGAGCTTTTCTTCTTCTTAGGCCTTCACTCTTAGTCTTAGAGCGCAGTACTCTATTTTTGATCCATCGATCACTAGCTTTTCTGGTATAGTACTCGTCAATGTTAGGCTCTCCGTCGTCGCCGACTCCACCGCCTCCTGTCGGCGGCAATGCAGCCAACGGCAAGAAAAAACGACGGCCGGCGGGGACTCCAGGTTAGTATAGGTATAAATGCTTGAGTCGATCGGTCTTGTTAATTTGTGGTCGGGAATTGATGATGATGATGCTGTCGGCTAATAGATCCGGATGCGGAGGTGGTATCGCTGTCGCCGAGGACGCTGCTGGAGTCGGATCGGTACGTGTGCGAGATCTGCAACCAGGGGTTCCAGCGGGACCAGAACCTGCAGATGCACCGGCGGCGGCACAAGGTGCCGTGGAAGCTGCTGAAGCGGGAGGCGTCGGATCAGGTGCGCAAGCGGGTGTTCGTGTGCCCGGAGCCGAGCTGCCTGCACCACGACCCCTGCCACGCGCTCGGTGACTTGGTCGGTATCAAGAAGCACTTCCGGCGAAAGCACAGCAGCCACCGCCAGTGGGCCTGCGCCAGGTGCTCCAAGGCCTACGCCGTGCAGTCCGACTACAAGGCGCACCTCAAGACCTGCGGCACCCGCGGCCACTCCTGCGACTGCGGCCGCGTCTTCTCCCGGTAAGTAATCAATATCAAATATTGATCGAGGATCGATCGTTGCTAGCTAGTTGATGGATCGATGTTCTTCCCCCTCCCTTTTCTTCTGCATTCTTGCCACGCTAAAAATGGACATTACTTCTCATTTCTTTAAGCCGCCATGATCACTTCGATCACACAATTCCCATCTGATCTTAGATCTCGCGAATCATATGTGCGGATTTTTGTAAAGTAACAAGTTTCTCATTGAAATTTGACTTATTCTATTAGTTTCTGAATTATTATTATTATTTTTTAATGATCGCGGTGCAGAGTGGAGAGCTTCATCGAGCACCAAGACAGCTGCACCGCCGGACGAGCTCGGACGCAGCTCCACGTAGCGGTTACGCCGGCGTGTTTTTCCCAGACGGCGTCCAGCCCCAGCCCCTCTAGCGACGCCAACTTCACCCTCGCCGAGTCGCCTGCATAAGAACCATGACTAATCCCGTCGTCTTCAACCTCGGAGCCGACCAACCTTCCTCCTCTCGACCCTATAATTCATCCTCACCACCACCGCAACGAGCTCCAACTCCTCCCTCCTTGCGCCCGTCCAAATTCATCCTCCCCCGGGTTATTATCTCCGACGGCCGACGAGAGGGCAGACGCAACCAAATTGCAGCTTTCAATCGGCCCGCCGGCCGACGAGGAGAACCTCTCGAAGAATGATCCTAGATTAGTGGAGCAGATGGAGCGGGCGATGGCGGAAAAGTCGCTGGCCGACGAGGCGAGGCAGAAGGCCAGGAGGCAGCTGGAGTTGGCCAAGCACGAGATGGAGAACGCGAAGCGGATCAGGCAGCAGGCGCAGGTGGAGCTGAGCCGGGCGCAGGCCATCCGCGACTGCGCCGTCAGGCAGATCAACGCCACCCTGATGCAGGTCACGTGCTACGCGTGCCGGCAGCAGTTCAGAGCGCCGGCGGCCGGTGCCTCCGAGGAGAATAATAATTACTCCGTCATCGTCAGCCACATCTCGTCGGTGGTGGTGACCGAGGGCGAGGAAGACATGGCCAACAAGCACCATAACCATCGAGAAAAGATCTCCAAATTATTGCCATAACTCAAATTACTTCAAATCCCATTCATCCTTTGAATGATCCATCCTTTTTTTTTATTGGGTGATATATGCATGATTATGGGAAGAATTAACGTCGTGTTATTGTGACATTCAATTCGGTTATCATATATATTTTATGTTCAATAATCTTCACTAGTTACGACAATCTTGTATGTTCAATCTACTATTCTAAATGATCTATATGAACTTAATATTTCAAGCTTTTGGGACATAACCGGGAGAAACAAATGATCTTAATTAAAACATTGTGATTTCTAAGTATTTATTTTTCTATTAATAAAATAAGATGTAATTTTAATTAGTTCAATTATGTATATATATATCATTATTTAATTTAAACAAGTGGCACTCATATCATATGTAACTTTTATTTTTAGTTTAATATGATCATAATAGTGATTTAGTTAAGCAATATTAATTGGCTAGTCACACATATTAACACAATATCTGGTCCCTAACAGTGGGATTATCTATATATAATCTATTGGCCTCCAGCCCATTTGCTCATCCACACAATGGCAAAACATTCAAAAGATGAAAGTTTGAATTTCAAATGAGATAAATATTTTAAAGAACAATTTATATATAAGTTATGTTTTAAATATATTTGATAAATATATATATTTTTTAATTATTTATTTTTCAAAATTAACAAGGCTAAATTTGAACACATAGCTTCTAATTAGCATATAGCTAGTGTGGGCGCAGCTGATAAAGCCAGACAAGGAAGCAAGGGCAAGGCAACAAGACTGGGCATATGCTCATCACTCAAATCCACTATATAGATCACAAGAGATATTTAAAAGTCAAGAGCCAATTAGACAGTGCAAATCGCAGCAACGTAACACCAGCTATCGTCTCGTCTCGCAGGGCTACAGAAAGAAGCAGAGAGAGAGAGAGGGAGGGAGAGGGAGGGGTGGTGAATGTGTCAATGTGTTGGTGATGAATGTGTCTGTGCATTGGTGTGGTGCTTAGAGCTTGAGTTTGCCATGGTACTTTTCATTAGCGTTGGTCCCTATACGCCATTCAATAGGCAGCGTACGAAAACACAAGCAAACGCAGTCCGGCAATATCATTCATGACGAGAACATCAAATGCCATGCCATGGTATTCAGTGCCACTCTGCGCCCATCCCATCTCTCTCTCTCTTGCGTTCGCTCCTGTACGCAACTCTGAAAAGGTAGAGCAGCATGAACAGCGAGGAGAAAGGTTTAGACAAATAAAAGCATCTCTTCTTCTCTTCGGTTTAGGTGATGCTCTCGTATTCCTTTCTTTTTCACCTTCCCCTCCCCCCTCTCTCTCTCTCTTTTCACTTTGGGTGAATGCCTCACGGTTGTGTGAGTTTGAGCTTGGCAGGAAGTGGCATTGGCTTTGACGCTTTGTGCAGGTGTGGAGGCAGAGACGGTCAGGCGATGGCAGCGAGTGGTGGGGGTGGCTCATCAGCTATGTTTCAGCGTCGCCTTTTGCTTCCTTTGTCTCACTGCACCTGAGTACAGTGGTGAGGATTAATGACAGGTTCTTAGAGCATCCGCAACGCTCGTGACGTTATAACGTCTTTAACCAGTGGTCGATTGAGTCCACTAACACGTGGTTGAGTGGTGGTCGACCAGTGATCGATCACCATATGATGGTCGCATACTATGGTACGAACGCGTTAACATTAAAAAAATAAAAATAAAAAGCATGAACGCGTTCAATACCTCACTCCTCTTTCACTCCTCCCTCACTCTTCCACGTCTTCCTAACGCCCGATTAACAGCGCGTTGCGGATGATTTCAATCTTTTGCAAGGTAGGGCAGTGGTCTTCCTTTCCTAATGACTCTTCTTCCTTCCTTTCTTTCTTGTGCTGCACTGTGTACTTAAGAAAGAATACAGTGGTGACCAACAATTTGAGTTAATCTTTGAGCCAAAAAAAACAAAAAGAAGATTATATTTTTTTCCCCCCTAAAAATACATTAAAGAACACTGTTGGTAAAAGATGAATCCTAAAGTGAATAGACTTCATTCATCTTAAAACAATAAATTAAGCAACGTTTCAAATCATATGAGCAAATTATATATACTATGATAGTAATCAAGTGTTTGCTGTCTATATTTTTATTAAAAGGAACAGCTCAAACCTTGAGAACTTGGATTGTTTGAACCCACATTGAAGCAGTTGTTAATCACAAATAAAACATGCAATTCTAATCCAAAAGAAATGGGCCTTGCAACATTTGATAAATTTTCGAACAAGAGAAGCTTCTAGAAGAGTCCACGGACTTTCCCTGTCGCGACATCAACGTCGATCTCATAAAAGCAAGGTCTAGTTGGAAGACCAGGCATTGTGCTCATTGTTCCTACCAGAGGATAAATGAAACCAGCCCCAATGCTGGCCCTCACATCTCTAATTGGAAGAACAAATCCATTTGGGCAACCCTTTTGAGATGGGATATGTGAGAAGGAGTATTGTGTCTTCGCCATGCAAATTGGTAGACCAGAGAAACCTTGTTTGGTGTACATCTCAATCTTCTTCTCCGCCTTGAGAAAAAAACAAAAGCAACAATCAACTCAGCAAAAGTCATCCAAAACTTTATAAGAACGGAATCTAGATGAAGTACCAATTATCTATGATTGGGATCATTATAAACCCAGTGTACCAAGCAGCGTACAGAATGCAACCTAGAGAACAGATGTACAAGAATACATTGCCAAATTATAGCAACAGCATGGTAGTCAACATTGAAAAGTGTAATACAAGCATCTTCTAAACCATAGAAGATGAAGCTCTATGTTGATGTCCTTTTCCAAATTGATACATGCAGTATTTACCATAGACAATGATCTGATTTAGGATTAATTAAGATACTGTGAACCTATCTTTATGTGGTTTATCAGAACAATGGACAGAAAATTCAGGAATAGGAACACAATTATGTTTTGAGTCTGAAGTTGTTTCACCATCAATTATAATTGAATCTGTATCTGATAGAGGAAAAATGAATTACCTGTTCTGAGTACTCAACAGCAGTGGCACCATATGACCTAGCAATAGCCTCAATTTTTTCTTTAATACCAATGTCAAGAGGATACAAAAAGTTCAACCTCTGTGACTGGCTCTTCTCACATGCTCTTTGAACCGCAAAGCCAAGGTCAACCTAGATATTTAGCAAATAATAAGATTGAAACAATGAAACTTGAGTAAACATATATTAGGCATTGGCTATGCAGATGCCTATAGGGGCAAAAGAGACAGTAGAAATTATCATCCAGACAATCACTGATTTTCCTTTAACCAACTGCACAAGATGACATGACCAATCACATCAGAAAATAAATTTGCAGTGGTATATCCATTTAGTGAGATGGCAAGAAATGCATAAAGGATGATAATAGTATTTAGTACTTACGAACTAAAGGTTCATGAGGTAAACTTGCTTACCCAAATTTGGCCAGCCAAAGCTCTGGAGGCTTTCAGAAAAGGAATTACATGAGCAATTACAAAGTGAAATACAGTAAACTACGCAGGAAATATGTGATCTTAATTGAGTCTAGATGGCTTAAAGCAAGTTTCATCATCAAAATGACAAAAAAAAAGAAACATGCTTTATATGGCTTCTTCTGGGATTCAAATAGTACCCAACACACTTATGGAAAATTGTCAGGAAGCCACTAAAACATCTTGTTAGCAAATTAATCCTTAGAATTATGCTTGTATATTGCTTCATAACTAGTTTCAATTTTACCAGTAGAAACACCAAGTTTAAAAATAAGATGGTTTAGTAGTACAAACCGCCCCTTTGCCACCATGTGCATGATTTGTACATACGACAGCTTCAAAAGCACCAGCTGCTAAAGCAGCTGTTCTTACAGCGTTCACCTCAGCATCAGTATCAGTGGCAAACTTGTTGATGGCAACTACAACATTCACTCCATATGCCTTGGTATTTGTAATATGTCTAGCAAGATTTACACAACCATCCTCAACCAGAGCCAAATTTTCAGTTAAGTAAGCATGGGGAAGAGGCTTCCCAGCAACAACATCAGGTCCACCCCCATGCATTTTAAGAGCTCTTATAGTTGCCACAATAATAGCACAATGTGGAACCAGACCACTGTATCTGCACTTTATATTTATGAACTTTTCTATTCCAATATCAGCACCAAAACCTGCTTCTGTAACTACAAAACCACCCTTTCCGGCCAGCTTAAGGGCGACCTTGTCAGCCACTATCGAAGAATTTCCATGAGCAATATTAGCAAATGGTCCAGCATGAACAAGGACAGGAGTTCCCTCAAGAGTCTGCATCAGGGTAGGGTTAATGGCATCTTTCATTAGAACAGTTAGAGCTCCTCCAACTCCAAGATCATCTGCAGTAATTGGATCGCCATTTCTGCTGTTTCCTATCACCATTCTTCCAAGCCTTTCCCTCATGTCTGCAAGAGAGGTCATGAGAGCTAAAACAGCCATGATTTCACTTGCTACTGATATATCAAAGCCAGTGTCTCTGATCATTCCTTTCTCCTCAGTCCCTTCTCCAACGGTAATTTTCCTCAGGAACCGGTCATTAACATCCATAACTCTTCTCCAGGTAATGGAATTGGGATCAATGTCAAGCCTAACAAATCTTTTAATTTCATCAGATGTTAGTTCATCTGGACTACTCTTTGAAATGCCAA
Source organism: Curcuma longa (assembly GCF_044706935.1). Classification (NCBI taxonomy): domain Eukaryota; kingdom Viridiplantae; phylum Streptophyta; class Magnoliopsida; order Zingiberales; family Zingiberaceae; genus Curcuma; species Curcuma longa. Next base: position 11,810,870 of record NC_133881.1, read on the forward strand.
GCTTTTGGAGACGCCTGAACATAACATCTGCAAAAGTTCGCTTCCCTTCTTTATTTGGTGGGCATAATCTATTAAATAATGCATTGTCTGACTGAGATGCCTCATGGAATATCCTAGTGTCTATAGCAGCGGCAAGGAGATTATTTGCAGCTGTAATTGCATGAATGTCTCCTGTCAGATGAAGATTGAATTCATCCATTGGGATAACTTGACTGTAACCTCCTCCAGCAGCACCTCCTTTTATTCCAAATGTGGGTCCTTGGGAAGGTTGACGGAGACAAGTGACAACCTGATTAGAGATAGAATAAGATGAATTATTTTGACAAAGTAAATGACTTTGAATAACACAAATAAACCATGGAGGTATCTTATATGAAGCAACATTGTAACCAACATGTACAACAGGTATAACTAGTTTATGGAATAAAATCTATCAAAAAAAGCAACATTAACCACAAACTGAGAATATAGAAAATAACATCACTCTTTAATCATTCCCTAAAACGTCTTTTATGTTATAAGCTAAACCAACATTTGCAGTAAAAAAAATGAACAGCTATAAATTCCTTTGTGCTTCTAATAGGAAATTGCATATTTCATATAGATAATGGTTACTCACTGGGTTTATAGGAAGAATCCTTTTTTTAATCGATATCAGATAACAAAGTAAAGGATTTATATCCAAGACAATTCATAGATAATAATATTAAATTAGATTCTCAAAAAGCTGGAGCATAGAAATACAGAGACAACTTTCAGAGGAGCTGTATAATTCAATGCACATATTTCACAGATTGCATGGCATGTGGATCATTGGAGTGCCCTTTATTTAATTCTTTTGATTTCACTGATGGCTGTATCTGGTAAATCATTCATCCTAGTTATTTAAGTTGTTCATCATTGTTGAAGTTGGGTTGTTCAACACCCATTAGTCTCACATGGGCAAGTGTGGAGGTCCAACATATAAATATAAATTTGATTTTTTTTCTTAACAGCTTGGGATAAATAGTTAGCCAATCATTTTCAATAAACCATCATATAAAATTTATAGATATGGTCATGAAATTAGGTCCTTGTTTCTTCTATCAGTAGTTGATTATATGAGGTTAGTTATAGAATAAGAGCCTGCTGATCTCAAATTAACCATAAGGAGTGATAATAAGAATTATTCTAGCTCTGTAGAATGTTTAGCTCACACTGGATTTTTTGAAATCCAGGTGTTTTCATGCCAGGGTTTAGCAAAGAAGATTTTGATCGCATCTACTCAAGGTTTGCTCTATTTCTATTTAGCGATGTGATCTTATCTTCAGTGGGCAAGCTTTCTCTTCCACAACCTTGCTTCAACGGTGGGCATACACTCTTCTTTTTTGGTGGGTGTAACTGAAGCCCTCCGACTTTCTGCAGTACCTTTGTCATGTCTCACACTTGCTCTCTGTCCTCATGGTCAGCAGTTTTTAACATTTTGCTCTTATAGTTGTTGCTTTACCTTTAGTCTTGTCTTACCTTCTTTGAGAGCTTCCTTGTTGTTTTGCTGAAATTGTTGTGCATGCTGCCAAACATCAACGCTTTTAAGCTCTGTTTCTTTCTGCCCTCTTAATGTTATTTTTTGAGTAAAGTAAGGCTCACTCATGTTGTTTTCCCCAAAAGAAAAAAAAAATGGAATGCTACCAAATGATGCACCCTTTTTAAATTCTTTCGATTTCACTGACAGGTTATTTCTGGGAAATCCATCATCCTAGTTCTTAAGTTGTTCACTGTCACATAAAATTTGTAGTTATGATCGTGAACAACACTACTAGATCATTTTCTTTTCTCCATCAGTAGCTGATTATATCATCTTAAGCATGGAAAAAAAGGCCGCTAGCCTAAATTAATTCACGAGGATTGAGAATAAGAATTATTCAAGCTCTGTCGAATCTGTTCAGTTCAGAACGGATAATTTAGTAGATGGGATCGCAGAAACTCTAAATACTTAATCAATTGAAGAATAATCATTAAACAAAAACCTGCACATCTACCAGAATCTACAAAAGACCGGACCTTCAGCCCAGAAAACACAAGATAAATCTACCTTTTTATCCAGAAAAGCTCCCAGCGCTTGGCAGAGCCCTACCGTGGCGGTCGACTTGCCTTCTCCGAGTGGCGTCGGGGTAATCCCGCCGACCACCACGTAGTGCCCATCCTCACACCCTTGCAGCTCGTCGAGCACCGATAGCAGCACCTAGATAAAACCCACACACACACATATGACCAATCTAATAAAAAGGAGGGGAAAACATAAAGAAGTGTTTGGGGGTAAAAAAAAACCTTGGCCTTGTGCTTGCCATAGAGGTCGTAATGGTTAGGTTGCAGGTTGAGGCTCTCGGCGATGTCGACGATGGGAAGGGGCTCGACGGAGTTGGCGATGTCGATATCAGCCGGCACCGGGGAGCGCACCTCCAGACGCCGTGTGGTCTTCAACGAACTCATCCCCCGATTCTCCTTGCCGATATACTCCAATTTCGTCTTCTCCGTGATTGGAGGAATAGTAATGGAGATCGGTGGAGGCGGAAGCGACATCGTGAAGCAGCACCTAACCGGACAGTACATCGCTGGAGCTGAGCTTCTGCAGGAGAATGTCGACCGTCGTCGGTTCCCGGTGCTCCCCGGCGGCCTGCCGATGCTTGATTTGGGCCTGTGCGAAACGGCAACTGCATGGACTCTTTAAATAGATAGATGGAAGAGACGCGGAAGCGTGTCGCTTTTTCGGCTGATGCAGCAAAATATCTTACCGGAACGCAACTGCTGGTGGCCCGGCTCGGACCGTCGGTCAGGAATCGGCCCGGTCTGATTCGACCCGTGCCACTATGCACGGCTTCGGTTGATCCAGGTCAGCCTGACGTGTCAAACTCATATTAATTCCCATTTAAAATTGTAATATTATTATAAAATATAGTAGAAAATTGAACGGTTACCTAAAATTGAACGGTTTTATTTTTCTTATTTATGAATCTCCTTTATTAATCTCCCTTGATTAGAAGTCTCAATTAGGCTAATTTGGTAAGATTTTATTAAAAAAAATTAAGTTGAAATAGTTTATGAAAAAAATATTGGATAATAGAAACCAATTAACTATATTTTCTTTATGCTTGTGCTTCACTTTTTCAAAGTCTCTCAATTCTAAAATCACATTTTAGAAAAATGAAAATCTAAAAGGAGTAAAATTATTCAACTAAACAACTCTATTTTTAACGTTTAATCATTCTAATGATCAAATTATAAAGAAACAAGACTTGCTCCTCACGATGGTACCAAGAGCATCCGCAATGCTCACTCATTGTGACATCAATAACACCCTAATATAAAATTAAAAAATAAAAAAAATGCATATGAGATGAGTCAGCCAAGAGCTGACTCACCCCACTGCCACATTAAACACGTTGATATAACACCCCTCCACATTGTTTATTAACACCCAAGAATGTTATTAACACCCCATTAACGGAGCGTTGCAGATGCTCTAATTGTCATATTCGATCATGCTGAAAACAAGAGAACGTCCAAGTCTACAAGTATGCAATCCAAACATTTCAACGAAAAACGGCCGAACAAAAATGAAATATATAAGTTGGTTATACTTAAAAGTTTAGTTACACGAACTTATCTCATCGATAACCACACAATGTCGGTAGAACAAATGCTAATGTTAAAAACAAAAACTAATTCATAACCATGATAGATGCAATCCTCCACAGACATGAATGTCATGTCTTCCCAAGATAACCTTTGGTTCATCAACTGCATATAAATTAGAGCTCTTATTTCACTTGTTGTCACTCAGGTAGCAGGCACCTCGTTCATGAATTGAAGGTGGCGCTTGTTCTATAGTCTACTGATCAGGAACAAAACTTCTTTTGTATGAACTCTCCGACTTTTCTTGCCATGAAACAATCTAAAATTTGATATGCTGAGTTTTAACTTCACAAATAAACTGGTATAGCAAAAAGATTCCATGTGAATGAACAAATGGCATAAGAAAAGCCAGGCGGAAAGATCGAGCTACTTTTCGCGAGCAACTATGCAAATGTGGCGCTTCCTGCTGGTGGAAGTGCAACTACTTTCCCAACTGCAACTGTTTTCCCTGTGAAGACGTTGGGCTGTTAATTCAATTTGCTTATAATTGAAGGATCTTATTGTTGCGGTGAAATTATCGTAGTTACCTTCAGTACGGAGCGTGAATCTCCCAAGTTGAGCAAAATCAGAAAAGTTTTCGATGCATATTAAGTTGGTAACCTACAAAGACAAAGTTAATATCCAAAATGTGCACAAACTTCCCCTTGTGATTTGAGTAATAAATAGAAAGACCTGAATGCGGCAGACAACAACAGCACCATTCTTAACAAAAAGTGGCTTCCTCATGGCTTTGCCCTTCTTCTTTCTAGGATCTTCATCTTTCCTTCTTTTGGTATCGATTTCCTCGAGAAGATCTATGACCTCACACTCCTCAACAATTGAATGAATGTGCAACACCGCCTTGTATCCAGCAGTAAAAATTGCCTGAAATAGTAATAGAATGTTTGGGAGATTATATGCAACATTATCAAGCAGTCATTTATCATAATGCGGGGGAAAACTTACATTGTCAAGCAACTCAAGAATCTGCAACTGAGCATTAAATTCATAGAAAGCACCTATCGGTTTTGCTGCAAGAATAAATAGTGTCACCACTTGTCTGAAAAATCTACTGAAATCACTTTACTTAGGTTTGACGACCCAAAGAATCTGTCTGAACAAAGAATAAATGATAACATGATGTTGTTGAAACATATGCATGCTATCATTCTTAATATTGGTTTCCTTAATAATGTCTCAGGCCAAGCAAATGAAATCACAAGTTTATATTAATGCAGTTTCCATCTCCTTTCAGAATGAATATAAGAATAGATTGGAAGTCAACAAAAGGTTTCAGAAGTTTAGGATTTTCGATATAACAGAACTATATATATTATCCAAACCATATGCAACTAATGACCTCTAGGTGAAGCCCATATCGTACTGCATCATTATTCGTTAGTAATAACAGGTCACTAGATTTGGATCGCTTCTTGGCAATCTATAAAAGAGCTAGCCCATCCTTTCCCAAAAATATGGGAATGATAAAGAAAATATACGTATAACAAATCATTAATCATTAGGCATAAGTTTTGACTTGTAAGCTAAATCTATATCTGTACTAGCAGATGTCTTCTGTGTGTTACCTTAATTTTTATGTATAAGCATTACTTGGAAAACACTGAAACTAAAATATAGTTCTATTAAACCATGATTTTTTTTTTAAATGACAAATAGTTATATTAAGCCCCCTATTAATACAGCTATACAACACTACAACTTTGTCATTGCAATGATGGAATTAGCGAATTTAATTATGGTTCTACCTAGATGGTAAACTCCAATTTTTAGACTTGTTATGTTTCATGCATAATTTGTTGTATTTCTGTTAGAAACCCAACAAGTTTATGTTGTAGGGTCAGTTTAACAATTTAGCCCAAAGATTTGTGTTCTTTTGTGAAAATGACTGCATATTCTTCAACGCATACACCATGAGAACTTCTTACCATGTGCATAAATATCTATTCTTCAGTCTATTAGTGCAAACTGATTCAAAAAATATCTGATGCATGATAAAGAACATAAGCAATCATAAAGATTGCATAATGCAAGCTTTGACAGCTTACCAAATCTGAACTTCATATCTTCAATACTAAGTATCAGAGGTTTAGAACACCAAGTAAATAATTAAATTTTAATAAGAAATGGCAAAGGATAATTTTCCAGCATATAGAATTACATACCAATACTTGAAAGAACAAAGCCAGCTAAAATATCCTCTTCTTCAACACCTGCCAATTTCACTCTGACATTCTCACCAGGTCCAGCTAGTCTGACTTTCTTTTCATCGCAGATTATAGAAAGTACTTTAACACTAGCCTGAAGAGGATCAACCAGATCATGGTATCAATCCAGTTCACGAAATTTTTGATAACAAAAGAAGATTGCCAAAAAGGAAATCCGTACCTTATTTGGCATTATTAACAAGTTGTCTCCTTCATTGATGCTGCCCGACTCAAGTTTCCCCATCACTACAGTTCCCATGTCTTTGTATTTATCAATAATTGGCATCCTGTGTATCCAGTATTTATATAAACAAAGAAATATCCATGAGATTTTCTAAGGGAAAAGCAAAGATATGGACCTGGCTATGCATCCATATATCTTTTGAAAACATATAAAAAGAAAGTGGAATACAGCTCAAGAAAGAAGATTGATGTTGTAACCTACTAAAGGTTGTAAAAATTTTGTTTCCACCATTGGGAGGATTCAGCCAAGGGTTCATCAACTAAGATCATAGAATTGTTAGAACCTACAGCTCAAATTTACTAGAACCATGCACATAATATTCCGAGTATTCTCCATATTATAAATCACTAGAAAGAAAAGTGGTACATATATTCAGGTATATATGAAGAACAAAAAAAAACAATCTTGAAATCTTTTCAGACTTCCCATCTTGACTGTGGACGATTGCTTGGATCTGAATAATATATTGAGTTAAATGTTGAGTACACAAAACAAAAACTTGAACAACTTAAGTCTCTTGAATGAGTTCCAATGAATAGAGCCAACTACCAGTTACAAGGATAGCATCTAAGATGTATTCGTCAGTATTTGTTAAAAACACTTAGTTATTGGCATGTAACAAACCTAGTTGTTGGAATGATGTGCCAAGCTTCACTTGATCCATCAGATGTACAGTCTACTTTATTAGGTGCTGTCTAGAAAGTTAAATGAAAGAGGTGTAAATAAAGCAGCATCATACCTAACGGGACCTTTAGGATCTCGAGGAGGAATTTCAATAGCATCAAGTACTTCAAAGAGACAAGGTCCAGACCACCAATCACAAATGTTTTTCTCCATTCTGATTTTCATGTTTGCACCAAGCAAAGCAGAGATAGGAAGAAACTGAACATCTGCAATGGGTTCATCCAGAAAGGAAGAAGCTTACATTATAAAGCTATAGTAACATTTGGTGGAAAGAAAATTGGAAAGAAAAACAAATCCCAACTATCATGTCAGATCACTAAGTCTTCTACCATAAGATCATTTTATGTTAGTATATCAGTAGTGCCATGGTATGGTCAAAGAAACAATAGAAAACAACAAAAAACGAGATAGTAGATTAGTTTCCTTTTTATTTTCAAATTGTGATAATCAGACACTTAGTGCAAGCTAAGAGTTTAAACCATTGATGTTTAGCATAAAGCTGATGCCACTACTGCCATGTTGGCAGTGGTGCTCGAGTCAAGAAGCTGATCGTGCTAATTGTGATGAGTATTTTTTGCTCATATCACAAGTCAGTTGCTAACTAAGAAAGGTCAGGCGATTGTATCATAATAAATTATAAACAAGCATCTGCTAAACCCAAACATAACTCCTGCCTAGAAAATTTCCCAGCAAAATATATAAAACAATGAATTTTTTTGAGCAAAAAATCAAAATATAAGTAGAAAATAGTATCCCTCTAAAGTGCATGGCAAGCTATTTATAAAACGTATTCCTAATAAAAAATAATTCAAATAACTTTCCTTTGTTACAAACAACTCCCTTACTTCCAAGATTCAATGATTCAATCAATACCATGGATGATGAATCAAACAAGACACTTTTTATGAACCTGATAAGGATGCCATAAGAAACCAGTATCAATGGATCACAAAAGAACAAGTGAGCAAATAAATAAGCAACAAAAACCCAGACTATCATTGATTTTATTACCACTAGTGTCCTCTGTTTAAATGGTTGCAAAAATATCAAACAAAAAGATAATCAGGTGGTAAGAGAAGGAATTTTGTTTGTATTTTCTTAAAAGAAGTTAAAGGTACTTTTGTGCCAATGTTCACCTAACCAATCCTTTGGTATCAATTGGATTAATATCTCACTCTTTGATGATTAAAACAGGCTGTATAAACCATTCTTAGACACCCAGACATGGAATGGTATCGAAAGATTAGAAACGGCTGAATCAAGTTGAAAATGGACAAACCAGGACTTACTGGTATAGAGAAAGATTCTGACTTTGGATTGCAAAGGCCAGAAAGCTGATGAAACTGTACAAATGTGCAATTTAGGAGATGAGCATGGAAAAAGTATTGGCAATTCCCAAGCAGCCTCACTTTTATGTGGTTAAGCATCTTCCACCTCTTCTTCTGCTAATCCACCCATTAAACTCAATAAGCAAAGTAATTATCCATAACCTCAACCCCCTTTTTTAAACTGCTTTCTTCGATTAAGTACCTTTCCTTCTACTATCTTCTTTTCTATTCTACTTATCCTTCTTCATTCACTAGGTCGACTTGACTATTTTATGTGGACCAGTCTAAAAGTAACCAGTACCATTGAGACTTCAAGCCTTCATATCAATATTCTACCAAATTATTAATCCAATATTTTAAACCTTTCCCAAATAAGTTTCTTACATAGAAATAAAGGAAAGAAAAGGATCTCTGTTGTCTCAACAAAGCTAACAATAATCAATTCAACAAACTTGAGAAACATATTTCAGTAAAAACAAGAACGAATTAAAAGTTAAGCTTATTTACCTTTCTTTACATTATAACCAGAGGATTTGAGAAAAGGCACCATCTTGGACTCTATTTCATCAAACCTAAATAGTGAAGAAAATAAAGCATGAACCTGGCTAAGAGGATTAAAATTTATTAAAAATATATATATGTTGAACCTTTCTTTTGACCATCTCACAGTTGGATCATCCATTTTGTTGACAACAATAACCAATTTAGAAACACCTAATGTCTTTGCAAGCTGGACATGTTCACGAGTTTGTCCACCTTTCTCATACCCAGTTTCAAATTCACCTTTCCGAGCAGATATTACCTATCACAAAGCATAACAAAATGTGATTACTGTAGTGGAATATGACATATCTTAGGCAAACTCAGTCTAGTTATAGAAGTACCAAAACACCAACATCAGCTTGAGATGCACCACTTATCATGTTGGGAACATAACTTTTATGGCCCTGCATGGAAGGAAAATAAATATAGCCTATAAACTTAACAATACGCAGTAATTTAAGCTGAGAAAAAAGGCAACAAGAAGCATTCATGAGATGTCAAAATTTAGACCCAATGATAAAAGCAATTTAGCATTTGCCTACTTCCAAACAAGATATATATATAGGATGTCTACTTCATCCACCCAAAAGTTCCAAGGAAATGCACTTGCAAATTGAGATGAGAACTGCACAATGATTCATGATTAATCCAATAGCTTCGAAGAACTTCAAAGTTTCATCTTTCCCTTTCGTCTCTTTTAAGAAAGACATCGCCAGATTTTTTTTTTTTTTTGCTGATCCTTTTCAAGTGAGATATATGGATCCATGTTGCTACATCAGCATAGTTAATGATGGATTAACAAAAATGTGCAAAAGGTCTATCTACTTTTGTCATTCTGATTCTACCCATTCTTGTATAGCACCACCACCCTCTTCCAGAACATTGACTAACTTGGAACTTAATTTTAAAGCTATTTCGACCAGGACATTTTGATGATGCCCCCAACAACAAACATACTTATCCCTACAAGATTCTTCTATACATCCTCTTAAGAGATAATAATAATCATCTATTTCAGACATCGACTAATTTGAAACTCAACACAAAAACTATCCAACCAAGACATTTTCAGGACGCCCCCCAACCACTAGCATGCTTATCCTAACAAAATTCTTCCTAAAATACATTCTATACAGGCCCTCAAAGAGATAATAACGATAATCAAGGAAGCCTTCATATTTAAAAAGAAGTAATTAAGTTTACAGTTATGTTCAGACAGGTGGTTTGGCAAAATTTTACTAAACATCAGGGAGTGTATGTTCTCAAACACCATTTGATGCATGTATTGCAAAAATTTCAGCCCACTATCGGGCTAGTCTTTTTACAATAAAAAAATCTCAAGAAAATGCTGAAATAGTAGACATCAAAATTTTTGCAAATTTGGAAAGTGTCAGGCATTATGAGTTAATCTGACTTAAACTGGGGCAATGACAGGAATAAGCCTACCCTCACAAGTAGTGACATGATTTTATCACAATTCGACTTATAAGCATGGTTTAAAATCTCGACCTATGTCAAGATTTCAGTCCCAGATCGAACGATACGGTTTCGATACCGTATCGTTCCGTGCCGATATGATTTCAATATTTTTTAAATATAAAATATATTAATTAAAAATAAAAAATTAATCTGAATATTAAAAAATATAAGAATACAAAAAGGAAAAAAATAATTTTTTAAAAAAGAAAAATATACGAGATCATGGCATTTTTATATGGTAAATAAAAATTTTATAATATATTTTCGAAATTAAAATAAATAATATATATATTAAATTCATGGGATAATTTTCTTAAGGTTTGATTAAGCCTGTTTAGATTATCTATTTATAATTAGGAGTTGATTGAAATTATTAATATAAATTTTATTAACTTAATTTTAATTTTCCTATATTTTTGCCTGCACCCCACGTGCGATCCGCCGAGGTCGCAACAGCCTCCGTGTCCCCGTCACAACCTCCATAGGTTGTGGTGACCTCTTTGTCCTCGTTGAGACGTGACCCAACGTGGTTGCAGCACGCGCATCCCTGTCGCGACCCAAGGAGGCACCCTCCGTGGTGTCGATGTCGGGTGACGAGAGGAACAGTAAATTCCACCCATTTTGTAGAGAACAGAACGGTATTTTAAACCATGCTTATAAGTTATTTGTCGCAATTGTGCAGCTTGTTTTGTCTTATGCAAGCGGAGTTGATTTTTGAAATTGATTGCAAATTTGAAATTATTTTGTTACTGAAAATCTCAAATTCAATTTCTAAATTTACTTGAAAATACTTCAAAACTAATTTTTTAATAATATTTATTGATTTTTGAGACCTGAAATTAATTTTTCAAAACTATTTGAAAACTCCAAATTAATTCTTGACATAATTCATGTGATTTAAATTAATTTGAGTTTTTATATAAAAATTCAAATTAATTTAAATTCAATCTTCAACTTAACATGAATTTAAAATTGATTAAAGAGGAAGGTTAAAAATCCATTCCCCATAATCAAACCCCAAATTACAAAGCATAATCCAATTTCCACTCTTATTGGGTTAAGATCCAACCCTACGTAAAACCCACATCCAACAAATAAATATAAAAAAAACATATTAAAAAATATCCCAACTCTTCGCTTCCCCTCTCAATCTCTCCACTAATTAAGCACAGCCCTCATGTTGCATCCAACAAATAAATCAAAATAATAAAAACTAAAGAAAATAAAAATGTCCCAACTCCCCACTTTGACAACGCACCATGCCACACCCACAACTCATTCACAGCTCCCTCTCAAAGCCCCACAGATGCATGAACAGTATGGCACTCCTTTCACCCTCTCATCACCCCTCCCCACATTTATTCTCTCACAAATCTCAACACAAAAGACAAGCCCACCTCAGTTTTCACACAACACCTAGTGAATGCAGCCACCACCTCCTTCATCCTCCCCTGTTTGAGGGCATAGTCACCATCTCTTTTGCTGCTTTTCCACTTCATCCTCTTCACTATCTTGACTGTTGCCAAACTAACAAGTCAAAAACCACAGGTAAGGATCCTCAAGAGCCCACTTCAATTCTCTCACAACACCTAGTGAATGCAGCCACCATCTCCTTTATACTCGCCTGTTCAAGGACATAGCCACCATCTCTTTTGCTCCTCCACGTCACCATCCTCTTCACCATCTTCACTGTTGCCATACTAACAAGTAAAAACCACAGGTAATGATCCTCAAATCTTTCTATTTCCCTTCCCTCCATGGCGCTGCATCACATCATTTGCATCTTCTTGACAAGAAACCATTGCATCATTTGCATCACACCATTTGTAAAAGAAAATTCTCAACTCTTTTTCTTTCTTTTGAGGAAAAATGGGAGGGTGGATTTTCTCAACCACCTAAATTTTGAATTACTACATTATTAGTGTTATGAAACTAAATGACTGCATAGGTAACTTGTTGTTCATAAGTTCTCTTAATGCCAATGTAATCTAATATTAAAGAGTCAAAACAATAGAGCTCATAGCACATAAAAGTTGAGCTACCCACCATATACATTTGAAACTACTTGCTAAATATTGATAATTGTCAAGGGCTTATATGAGGAAAGAGATGAAATTTAAATTTACCGGGGCATCCAAAATTGTAAACCTTGTATTCTCTGTTTCAAAATGTGCTCTACCAACCTCCACAGTTATTCCCTGGGAAAGACAGAGAAATGAGCAAAAAAAAATGTTTTGGTATCAGACTAGCTATTCCATAAGTTATTGGCATATAAAGTTATCAGTTATCATTAACAAAGTATTTCTTGTGGTTCACTGCCAATCCGGAAGGTGTAATAGTATGAGAAAGCGAAATAACAATATAGAAACAGACCTTTACACGCTCCTCCTCATTAGTGTCCATGATATATGCCATGTACCTAGAACACAAAGTGCTCAATTAATACCTTATTGCATATGATATGAATTTGTTCTGCACATAGGTAGAAGATGAGAATGCCTAAGATATTCATATTAATGTATGTATTTAAAGTACAATTTTTCATATGGCGTAAATTGAATGGGTGGTTCAATTGACAATGAGTCACAAATCATTAAAGGATCCCAATTATATTTGGTTCAATTGACAATGAGAAATCCCACTACAGAGTCCATGTAGCTGTTCACGAGCAATCGAATTCACACAAAGCCTTATCAGTCTACCTCACAGAACATAAGACAAAAAATGCTAAACATTAATTTGAATGTGATAGCATTTTCAGTTAAGTTTACATTCATAGAAACAACTGCATCTAAAAGCCACAAGGAGATTTAGTCGAAACAGTGCAAGGAGATCTAGTTAAGACTAAACACAAAAAATACCAAAGGTTAGAATTTCATGAATTCTAACAAATAGTTATTCCTCGATCAGGTTACAAAATGAACCTCAAATACCAACTTTTGATAGAATTATAATTCCTTCTTCATTCTTCTTAGTTATTCCATTTATCCATCCCAAGAAATTTAAATATTTTAGAGCCAGTCTGTACTAAAATAAGAATGCAGTATGAGGGATGTTCTGGTCTAGTGGAAATTATTACCTTACCTATTATTTATAAAATTCTGCAAACCAAAAATAGAAATGAGAATGAAGCATTCAATTCAATGCTTGAACCAAAATAAGAAATATATATTCCTATACTACTCTGTTTCCAAAATTTCAATTGAGTTTGTTGGGCTAAACAAAACATAATTAACAAAGAAAGCAAGAGTTCGCATACCTACTTAGAATCTCGAAAGAGAGAAGGGGATTGTGAAAAGACATATATTAAATTTTGTATGAATGAAACAACGTCAGGGGTCTCTTTGATAGACCCTACAAGTTTACTAATTTTTCAAGAATCACTGAGAAATAAAATAATAAGACTAAAAAGTCTACAATAGCGTACAGCATAGCTGCATGTGAAGGAGGAGGACAATCTAATCTGTTCTTCATTTCTAAAAGGCAACCACCCCACCTAGGCAGTTTCAACAAGGACTGTTTTCGCCTAGTTACTGGGCGGTCCATGTTAGGCAGCTGGAGCAGCACCAAAATCAAACCCCAAATCACACATAAATTTAAGACAAAATTGGCAAAGCAAAGGAAAACTATGTAAAGAAAAAAACGTCTTCAAAAATAGAATATTTTACTAATCGAAGTTGAATTTTACATGAAACACTCGGACACTTAATAGACTCAATCCTAAAAACACTAGAAAATAAATTTCAGTAATCCTTATTAATTGACTACCCAAATTAAAAGATAACCAAAACAAGCTAATTGCCAAATAACTTGACTAATTAACAAACAACTAAATTTTAAATTCAAAATTTTGGATCTTATTCCATATCTACATTGGCAACACTTTTTAAATGCAACAAACACAAACCACCTAGGCATCTAAGAGGGTCTAAGGAAAATTTAGATTTAAAAAAAAAATTGTTAGTTCATTAGACATTAGAAAATAATCCTAATTCGCCCCATTAGCCCACCTGTCAAAACTTATTCGTCTAGGCCTCTAATTCCAAGCGACTTCTATCTCCCCTTTTTCATCTGAAGGCGGTCTGCACCAATTTTCAGCCTTCTCTTCTGTAGGTGTGGTCTCTCACTTTTCTTGTTTTTCCCCCTCATTCATTATTATATTTTTGAATGGAAGCCTTAGCGCAACAATAAATAGTTGTTGTCGTGTAACCTTGCGGTCGCGGATTCGAGTGAGGGAAACAGTGTCTTGCAATGCGGAGGATAAGACTACGTACAATAAACTCAATGTGATCCAACCCTTCCTCAAGATCCCACATTGACGGGAGCTCATGCACCGAGCGTTGCCCCCATTCATTATTAAATTTTCATCATTAAAGCTCTACACACTTGGAATGTTTTTTCACAAATTGAGTTTTTCAAAGTTGTAATGTAAAGTATGAAATGTCCTATCATTGTTACATGTTTAGTGCTTACTTATTATGACTAAAATATTTATGATTCTAAATTTGTTTTGATTGATTAAAGATACAATTATAATACAAACACACACATATAGATATTAACGTTAGTCATTCTAAATTTAATATACTTCTCTTCATATTTTATTATTATTGTAATGTCGACCTCTAGGCCCTGCCTAGACCTTTGTGACAGACAATTGACCCAACTGCATAGCACCTAAACGGAAGGTAGGGTCCTGGGCAATTGACATTGAATGATGTTAAAATTAAATATAGAAGAACAAGTAAAAATGGCATATATATCAACAAGCACCCTATCAAATAAATTTTTTCCTTTGTATGGTTATAGATACACTAAATTTGATGCTTTCACAAATTTAATTCAAAGTTGAAAATATAGTGAGGGAATGAACTCAATGTGACTAATGACAATATTGTCTATGATACATGTGGAATACTCAAGCAAGTCTACAATAGTTAGAGAAGACAAAATTAGATATATTGAGTAAATTATAACAAATGAAGTGCATTAAAATTTCAACCAAAAATAATCAAGTGTTAATTAACTAAGTAAACATGTAACAGCAACAAATAACATCATATTTTTCATTATAACACATAATACAATTACATAAATATATAATACAACAACGGACGAGATGTGATAGGGTAGGATAATAAAGGTTTTATTCAAGTGACCTCATTAGATGAACAAATCATTATCACACCTGAATCAGAATTATGTGAAATTTAATGGTGTGCCCTTGAAATCTAATAAGTCATCTCATCAATGAGGCATGATGATTAGAATGATTCAATCACAATATGACTGCATTAAGAAACTCAGATCTTGTTTGCATATTTTTTATTCATAGTGTGGTAGGCATAAGTCCTTATCTTTTTACACTAATCATGGATGAACTTACTGGACACATTCAAGATACCGTACCATGGTGCATGTTGTTTGCAGATGATATTGTATTGGTAGATGAGACACGTGAGGGAGTAAATGTTAAATTAGAATCTTGGCGAGAAACACTAGAAGAGAAAGGTTTTAGGCTTAGTAGAGTAAAGACAGAATATATGTAATTTAAGTTTAGCAATATTGAACGTAATGAGACAAGTATTAAAATAGGAGATGATGAGTTGTCTGGAACTGAGAGTTTTAAATATTTAGGATCATTTTTGCAAGCCGATGGAGGGATTGAACTATTTTTAAATGATTATTTACATTGATTAAGTTCCCAACATAACAATTATTTTATAATTAACAATCTAGATTGTATTGAATGGTCCAACCAATGCCCATGTACACTTTTTAAAACTTTGACAATTAGGTTATAATTAATGCTAATAAAATTATAATCATGAAAACAACCGCATCTAGACTGTATTGAATGGTCCAACCAATACCCACATATGCTTTTTTAAACTTTGATCTAGCCAATCAATCAAGACCAACTAAATGTGGATTTAATTCTATTTGGCACTGGCTGGATGATACGTGCCAATCAGACTATAAATGGATTGACCGAACACCAACTAGGTCTGGTTCTTGGGGAGTAAGATTAAGTTATTTGCAAGGATTAGTAAACCAACTTGAAAATAGCAGTAGATTGTCAAAACAATTTCATACAACTTCAAGAAATTGTAAAATAAAACTTATAGCAATACTTGACCAAATGATAGATCAAGATGATGAATATTTATCCTACCACTGTAGTAATTGTTCTGGTGTATTTATATTGAAGATGGTACTACATATGTATCATAACAATATCTCAAAATTAAATAGCAAAAGGTGATTTCGAGAGTCATTCACATACCAACTATCTCGACTTTTATCCTTGGCCTCTTTTTCATACTTCTGAATTGCCCGTTCATCAACTTGACCACTGAGTAAAAGAATTTGACCACCAGCTGTTGATTTACCAGCATCTGAATTCATTGATAAAGAATTTGGGGGAAAACAACAAAAACAATTAGCATTGTTATTAAATTATGATAACTTTATGTATCTTATACTCAACATAAAAGAGGACTAATGCAACTTATGTAGACATACCAACATGACCAATGAACACAACATTTAAGTGTCTCTTGTTGTTTTCTTCTTTGTCGTTGAGCTCTTCAGCTTCCTCATCTGTAATCGCCTTCTTATCTTTCACTGTCATTCAGGAAATAATAAGTTGGGAATGAAAATAAACACGACAATAAAATAGTGCCATTGTCAAGGTGCAATGAATATAAGAATACTAGTTAGTTGAAGGGCTTAGCAGAATAAGGAAAAAAATTAGAAAAATTAATTAACAGATTAATTTAAAGCAATTACTGTGATGGCAAACTTAGACATCGTGTCAAGATATAAGGAAGAGTTTTTTTTTCTAAAGCAAACAAAAAGAGGATAACTTAGGCCTTCACTATAGATCACCGTAAAGATAACTTATACAAAAGAAATAATTTGCATTGATGAATTGCAGTCTTGTTTGTGGCTCATCAACTATGCAACCTAACTTGTATGCAATAGAATAAAATGAATCATGAAACACTTTACCTCCAGTTTCCAGCTGTAATGACTGAATACTGGTCTGAATATCTGCTGTTGTATCTACGAAAACAAAAAAAAAAAAAATTGACATCAGAAAATGCCCAAGTTTGCACGAATATTAAGCACAAGCAACACAGTTTGAAAAGATTACAGAAGTTGTCTTGCTTAAAGTCAAAATCATAACTGCCATACACTCTAATTGAACGGTGGATGAACAAAAGAGTATAAACCACATCTTGTATACATGTAACAAAAATTAATCACCAATCAAAAAACTAGTTGGTATGCATAACCACTCTAAATCATTTGAAAAGGACATTTACATAAGACTGGAGAACATCAAATTAGGTAAATATGGAAAACCTTGGATAGGTTTTCAGTAGACAATCTATTTACCATCATTACTACAGATTTTATCAACCACTTAAAACATACAAGTCCACCTATGAACTAACTATAGATTCTTAAGATGCTCTGCATGCGCATATGGTTTAATCAAAAAGTGATGCCACTGTTTAGTTCCACATGAGACTTGAGGGAAAATGAAGAGAGTACAAAATCAGGTAAGAGGGGAAATCATTAAGCAGGCATAGTTGGACCTTCTGATGTCACTTAATATGTTATCTTGTTTAGGTGCGTCTTTTCACAATACCGCTTTTACTACTTACTGTTTCATGACTTCTGTACTTCAAACACAAATAATGCACTGCCTGTATATTTCATTAACCAAGGGGTAGTTTAAATCTAGAGTTGTTTATATTTGAGAAATCTATTTTCCACTTGCAACTCAATTTAATTTGTCATTTCAAACCAGTAAACACGAAGTAGCAACAAACTACTTCGGTCTCAATTCTCTTATTTCTCTCTTCCTTTCATTTCATTTCCCTGATCTTCGTCCCCATGTTTTATGAATATTTTCGTCAGTTTCGAACTAAATAAAAACGAACCTTTGCATGCATCCCAGCACCATGTCGCTGGAACAATGTTCTAAAAAGACCCGTCTTCATTTACAAAATTGTTAATTCCTGTACTCCCAACATATTTCAGAAGTTTTCCGTTGGCAGCGCATTAGAGAGCGAGAAACCAAAACATCGGGCGGAAGCCGTGCGAGATCCAATATATTGAGGAATTTGACGTCAGACTTAAGATTCAGGATGTAGAGCAAAAGAAGGCACCTTCAGGTTGAGGATCTGCCATGCCAGTGGCGGCAGCTGAGGGAGGGTGGTCCTCTGCCACAGGATCATCCTCCTCCTTGCTCCAATCGTCGGTGACACCGTCGTCGACGACGGGAGGCGGGTGATGAAGGGCCTCCACTCGCGATCCGTCCTCCATCGCTTATGGGTAACTTCTTCGTCTGCGCCGCTCCGATCGCTAGGGTTTTTTCTACAGGGTGGGAGTTGGAGGAAGTACAACGTGAAATTGCGGCGCTGGAGCAAGATAAAAAACAACCACGGGCCGCTTGCGACAGAACAACCGTGGCATTTGGTACGAGCAGCGAAGAGTTTCAGGAAAAAAGAAGATTTTTTTTCCGATAAAATGAAAAAAAAAAAAGGTAATTGTTAAGAAAAACAGTATGTAAATACAGGCATGAAATAAACTGAGATGGCAAAAAGATATATTAAAAAAAAGAGGAAAAAATAAAAGGAAAAGAAAAGTGAATAGATGCATGAAAGATTTATAAATTATATTTCACCTCATAAATATTAAAAGGAAACAAGCCTTGCCCACGAAGCTTCACCATTTTTCTTATCAATTGAATTATTACTTGGCCATTTTCCTTATCGAATGAATCATTGTTAATGGAAAGCTCACCTTGTTAAACCAATTTGAAACTCCCTGTGTATTGACAAGATCTTGGATCAAGATCAAAAATCTGTGCTTTAAGGAATGAAATAAATACATAAAACACCCATGAATCAAGACTCATCCATATGTAATACTTTGCCAATCCAATCCAATCCTCAAAAAATATGCCAAAAGTTTTGAGTCAAAATACAAGCAAAGCCACACATATAGGATACAAACTAGTTAGCTGTTCATCAAGCCCCTATGATGAAGCAAAGTCATCATGCCACGGGTATCTCTGGAGCCAACACAAGTGACGGCTTGACATATTCTTCTTCATCCTTCGGGGGATGAATGGTAACGAGATCTGGAAGAGGTGTGGTAGGACCTTGCTTTCCCTTTGGATCCCAATCCAGCATAATCTTCACCTTGATTCCAAGAACACCCTAAGCAGGGGAGAAAATTTCAGCATATCTTTGACATACCCGAGAAGGATGTAAAGAAATTTAGAATGAACTTCAAAGTAAAAGCAGGGAGAAGATAACCTGTCGAAGGAGAACATGCCTAACTGCCGAGTCAATATACTCCTTGACTGGCTGCCCAGAAGAAATCATGTACCCATCCTTGAATTTCATAGATTTAGCACGCTGTGCCCTAAGTTTTCCACTGACAATGACCTGCAGTAGATCTTGATATCAATTAAAATCTCCATAGAGTATACAGCTGAGAAAATTATACCTCGCACCCCTTTGCGCCGCTCTCCATGACAAACCTCAGGACACCATAGCAGGCCCTGAATCAAAAGAAAAGAAAAATAAGACAGATATCTGATTGCAGAAGTACATGACATACAAGGAATTTATAAAGAAAAATACCGAGGTATTAAGGAAATGATGTATAAAGATAAAAAAGAATTTATAAAGTCAATTTTCTATAGAAACTATAACATCAGCAAAGAACAAAGTCATAAGAACTTATGAGAAATAACAGTTGTCAAATCAGTGCAGAACAACCGGTGGCAAGGAATTTTTTTCATTAGCAACCCATCACCATTTAGGCACAACTACAATTGAAAATTAACTTAAATCTATCTAGAAATTACTTCTTTTCTTGTTCGAATGACATGAGGGTGGAAGGGAAATTCATAGATATAAAAGCCAGAACAAATATATTCTTGAATGGATGATGACAATTGTCTTATAGATTAAGTTAGAGAAATGACCATTTCAAGAAAGAAGACATCTTTGACCATAAGCATTAGCAGAAAAAATATATCAGTTAACTAGGAGTACAACTAACCACTCCATTAATGAGATAATGAGGTTAAGGTAACAAACTCAGAAACTAAATAAGTCAGGCTAAATAAAAATTCCAAGGGACTATTCGATAGCAGAACTACAGAAACACCATTACATTGTAATAAAATGTTGGAGCATATTCCAAACTCCAAGTATATAAAATATACAAGAAGCCTGACAAACTCCCAATTCATTATATGAGCATAAGAACAAGCTATTAGACAATATGATGCCTAGAAGCATCATAAGCAACAATGCTCAAGAATAAAATAATAAAACAAGGAAAAAGAGGCAAAAACTCAAATAAATCAAGAAAACATAGTCTGTTCAGTAACAATAAGAGGCAAACATTATTTCGTTTTGACATGGAGTAAATGATTCCGTTGGTCCCTGCCCGACAGAAATAGGGCATACCTTGACAATATGTTAACCAATCAGAGCATAACCTAAAATTTCCTATTTTTAACATTCTCCTCATGTGTTGACACATCGATTGCACTGCATTTGTACAAGCAACACAAGTGGACTTACCTGGAGTGTATATATTTGAAATGCACTACAACTGTATTAACTTGTTTAAGTTTGATTGAGTGACCACTTAACTCAAAAGCTTTTGCAGTTAAAAGGGATGGGTTCATATCTTTATATACTTCCACTGATAGAAGGATCAGGCTAGAATTTTCATCTTAATACAAAATGAGGGAGGGAAAATATAACCAAGCCAGAACCAAAAAGAGTTGCACTATCACCAACCATGCATGGGTCATCTTACTACACAAAGTTGGTAGAGTAGCCTACTTCATTACCTTTGACTAGTCATCAGTGTCAACAAAGAGACAAGTGCAGGTTTGCCCAGATAAAAGAAGCAAACATACAAAACATTAACTAGAAATAAATTTATAAGTATATACCAAGGAGCTTCAGCCATTAGAGTAAAAACAACATAGCACCTAATTGCTACAAAGAAAACTTAATTTTGTCATCTTCCGACCCAAATATGGTACTGATTGGCCTATTTGTTTTATAGATGACTATAATCATGCAAGGGGTGAGAATTTGTGAGGCTAAAACCATAGTCATTAAGAGTAAGCTATCAAATAATTGAATGATATGCTCAAATTTTCTGTCAAATTAAGTGAAATCACACATCACACCATAACCAACAACAAAAAACCATCCAGTGTAATATATCCATAAATAGTCAAACAATTAAGACTTAATAAAGAAAATTGAGAACATGAAATGGAATACAAGCAAATTAGCAGAGTTGACAAAATAAAATAAAACGAAGCTTTCTGTGACAAAAAAAAGTGTGGAAATAATCCAAACCTCCTAACAGCAAGTCCTCCAAGAAGCTTGTAACGGAGTGACTCAGCCTGAGCAATGGCACAAAGCCCTCTATTGTTCACCTTCTCAGCGTATAGCTCGACCCCATTCTCAGGAAACAATTACGATAAAAAAGGACAGCCCGGTGCACGAAGCTCCCGCCATGCGGGGTCCGGGGAAAGGATCCATTGTACGCAGCCTTACCTTGCCTTTGGCAAGAGGCTGTTTCCAGGATTTGAACCCGTGACCTCTAGGTCACATGGCGGCAACCTTACCGTTGCGCCAAGGCTCCCCTTCTCAGGAAACAATTACGATATTAATAAATATATAAAGTTAAACATGCAAACTTCATAAAATAAACCTAATTAAAATATTATACCACTTAAACTTAAAATAACTAAGATATTTTAAATTCAAAATTAAATATACCACCAACAGAGTAGATCCCAAATGGACGAAAAATAGTGCTCAAAATATGTAGCTAGTACACCTGAAAATAACAAATAAATATTAAAAAATTAACATCAGTTACATTACATAAACTTGTTAATTGCTAAAAAGAAAAAAAAGTTTAAGATTCATTTCTCACTGCTAATTTATTTCACAAGAGATTTAAAATTAGAAGCTTCGCATAAATATCTAAGTTTCTGAAAGTTCATGCATGTGTATAGTTGGAACATATTAATATCACAAAGAAGGATGCGGGAATTAAATACTTGAGAATTGTGAAGAAGAATGAACAAAAAAAAATGGTGGATTATTTTACTGAGATTTTGAACTTTAATTCCCTTAGAACTATTAAGCTAAAGTTAAAAATACTAGATTATTTTACTGAGATTTTCTTTGCGGTTGATGACTTTAGAGATTCCTCCACTCCAAGGCATGGGAAGAACATTACACGAGGAAGATAATTGAGTAGTATTTGGTTTCAATCAAACTTATTTTTGTCATGGGAATCAGCTCATGAACAAAAGCTGCTCCAAGAAGCATCTATATAAACTCCTATTGGCAAAGGAATGTTAGAATAAGAAGCCAAATGGGTTTAGCACCATCTCAAGAACCCAAGAAACCATCTCAAGAACCCAAGAACAGTAGCCAAACCACAACGGAGGTGCCAATCGAGTGGGTGAAGCACTTAGAACAGTAGCCAAACCACAACAGTAGCCAAAATCCATTGCTTTGCTTTACTTGGGGCGATGAAAATATTAACGGGTGGCTGGCCGTGCCACCAGATCACCCACTCGCGCTTGGCCGCGCCACCAAGCTGGCGGCAGGCCGCGCAACCAGCCCGGTGGCCGGACGCACCACCAGCCCGGCGGCCGGGCCCGCCACCAGAACCGGCGGTCGGCCGCGCAAGAGGTCAGCTGCGGGGCCGCACCCAAGGGACCAAGGGGAAAAAAAATTTAGGATTTACCTGAGATGCCGGAGAAGGAGATCCGCCGAGAAAATCAGAGGAGATTGGAGAGATCGGCGCATAGCAGAAGAGAGAGAGAGAGGAGGAGAAGTCGTGTGTGCGTGTTTAGGGTTCGGGATGGGTAGAGAAAAAGAGATAACTAATTTTAAGAAATAAAATTAGCGACCGAACTCTTTGGTTCGATCGTTGATTTATGGACCAATTTGGAGTTTTATCGTTAAATATTAACGATTGAACATAAATTCGATCGTTAAATTTTTCTCATGTCGTCCAATTCTAAGATTACCAACCCAATTAAATTCTTCTCATTTCATTTCAGTCGCTAAATAGTGATCTATTTTTAACTTCGATCATAAATTTACGATCGATTAATGTTCTGTCACTAAAATAGTGACCGATTAAATTTCGATCGCTAATTTAGTGACCAAAGTTTAAAATTGATCGTTAAATTAGTGATCAAAATTTAATTGATCGCTAAATCTATCGTTATTTATGGGCTTTTTTTTTTAGTGAAACATGGTTCAAGAATTTGGATAGTATGGACTTACAAAATATTTCAATTTCAACGTATTTTATTAGGACAGTTTTTTCTAAATTAATCTAGAAATTTATTAATTTTTGATTTAATAAATTTTCGTCCTCAGCTCGACAATATAGATTTCAATGTGTCATAATAATTAAGAATCGACTTGCTGTATGGATTCAGTGAAATAAAAAAATAATAGATTAATAATTTAAGATTTGAAATTCGAAGTGAAGATGTGAGAAGATATTTGCATTTTTTTTAAAATTCTATAAAAATATAATAAATTTACTCCTTGAAACTATTTATCTAGTCATCCCTCTAATAAAACCATTCAATTTATCTAGTCATCCCTCTTATAAATCCACTCCGCTAAGCATAATTTGATAAAAGTATTAAATAATGCAATGTAGTGATGCACCTTCGTTTTTATCTTCTTAGTAAGAATTTTTTTTCTCATCAGTCGAACTCATGATCAGTTTAATTTTCACATAATAAGAGATATTGACGTCCTTTTCCCCAGTCAATCAACCAAGCAATTGTAGTAAATTTCTTTTATTAATTTTCTTTTATTTTTCAAACATCATGTAAAGAAAATGGTTGGAAACTAAGGAGTACATCTAGGTGTTCCCCATTTTAATTGATGCATGGGTATGGTGGTCCTGTTGGTCGCATCATTCAAGTGCGAATTTTATACCCAAAAACTTAATAGAAAAAATTGATCTATCACCAATTATTTAGTTTTTTAAAATTATGATATCATCCAATTAACTAAAATTCATAACTAATTAAACTAGTTTAAATTCCAAAATGATTCAAATCATACAAATAGATTTACGGCTTACTGGAATAATTATGATATCATCCCGTGTGATTGGATTGCTCTGTTTTTGGAACAGAGCCGTGGGAGGGGTGAAGCCATTGAAGATCAACCGTGAGCTAAGACTTGATTGGAACAGAACCGTGAGCTTGGATCTGGAGATTTGCTGGGGCAACAGAGGTGAGTCTTCTGGAATATTAGATCTCGATTCAGTTGAGAGTGGTTTCTTTTTAGAGTGGACTGATCAATAGCTTAGTACTGTTCTGTTGGATTTATGATTTTAGTGTTTGAATTGGAATAGATCTTAAAGGGAAGGGTTTAGATCTAAGTTGATTTAATTATTGATTAGTCTTTGATTAATGTTGATGTTGTTGATGGATGGATATAGTTGGATCAGGTGGGTTAGGTTTGACCTCGATTAGTGTATGGATGTTTAAAATCACGTATGACTCTATTACGAATTTATTAGTTTAATTGTTGTAATTAGGGATATTATTTATCCTATTGCAGGACCTTGATCTTTATTGGTCCTATTATATGGAGTTCGTATTTCTGGGGGTTCTGGTTATCGTCGATCATCAAATCAGGTGGGTACCCTGTACTTGGTCAATACAGGTTAATCTTCTGTGCATGTTATCTTGCTATTCTGTTGATATCCATGCTTTTAGATAGTATCTAGTTGATACTCTTGATGATCACTGCTTGATACCTGTTGTTGACCTTATGATGATCCTTGATATCATGTTGATAATCTTGTTAGTTGACTTGATACCCATCATATGACCTCTGTTTTGACTTATGTCTATTCCTGTTGACTCATGTTGACTCTATTGAACATGCTAATTAATCTTAGTTATTACATGTTGGGATGATCAGCATACATCCATGATAGTTGTAGTATTATTTGTTGTTGGATCTTACCTGCACCGTGTTGTGGTGCTACATAGGTAAGAGATTGCACTACAGTTGGGTGCGACCAGGAATAGCTACATTGCCCTCCTGCCATACTGCCCTCCCCACTTATCTTTAGTGGTCAGTTGTGGAGCTGTAGTATGTCATGTCTTGCCCCCCACTTCATTGAGCTCTGGGAGAGTGACTAGGGACGACGAGCGCGGACAGTGACGGATATTTTGATTGCGTTGATTGATGCATATACATGCATTGTTGGTAGGACTATTACATAGTTTACTTTATTCATATGATTATAGTTGTTGCACTTACTTGCTATGACTGTTGCACTTGTATGACATTACATACATGCTTACATGTACCTGATACCTATATCTGTTGCACAGTATCTTTCTGTTTCTTCTCAGTTGATATACCATGTTGGTTAGTTGATACTTATTACCCTGTTGATACTTGCTACCATGTATATGATATCTTGTTTCTTCTATACATGTTTACTCAGACTTGCATATCCTTGTTGTTCCTTCTGATTATCTTACATGCACTATTTCTTGTACCCACTGAGCATCTAATGCTCACTACCCAGACCCTGGGGTTATTTTGTTTTCTCCCCAAGTAGCAGATAGGTACTTGGAGCTTGGAGATTCGGTCGGCTACTGCTATCTCACCTCGGGAAGTTTTCTGTTGGTTGTGTTGGTATAGTTGTTTTCGTTCAGTTGTGGTTTTGTATCCCTCGTTAGAGTTGTAGAGTATTGGATCTATACTTGTTATCGGTTGTGGTTTCGAATTTTGATGTTTCCGCTTAGTATGTGTTGTTTTTGTCGCATAATTGCTTAGCTGTGCATGTGATTATTGTTGTGTGGTCGTATAGGTCTTACCTTGCATGTTTGTGTGTATCTGTGATGTGTATTGGACGTGTAGTCCTAATTCCAGCCGCCTGTGACTGTGTATTATATGCATGTATTCAGGGGAATTGTCATAGTTACTGGGGAGATGCTGTCGAAATTTTTCGGACGGCCTTCCCGGGGCGTGACAAACATGTTACTTTTGCAAGAAAAAAAATCATATGAAAAAGGATTACCTTCAATATGTCACTTGACATAAAAAAAATAAGATATTTTTCTCAACTTTGTTAGTTTTGAAGTCAATGTACATTGTTGATTCAAGAAATAACTCTAATTCTATTTAGCCGGGTGTCAAATGAGTATCTAAAGTTTCTAAACATAACATATTTTGCAAATGCATCTTTTAACTCTTGTCAAGAGAAAAAACCTATCTAACAAAAATTTCATTTGTGTCTACAATTGACCTTTGTATTGATCATGAATTCATAACATATGAAGCATCAGTTATTGGGAACTCCTCTAATTCACTACACTGATCTAGGTTAAAATCATCTCGATCAAATTGGATATCATTAGTTAAGAATTCTTTTGAATCTGTATTGCATTCATATTACTGTGCAATTCAAATATCATGATCTTCTTGCTAACTCCATGTTGGTTCAAAGTCTTCTCTAAATATCATACTAGTACTAGGTAGCCTATCTTCTAATCGACTTGCTTCTTTATTTAGATCAAATATCAAATTTCTTGTATTTGTATTTTTTTCACCACATTAGGATACTTAGAAGAAGATGGAATATTACTTAGGGAGACATTTATGGATTGTTGAGTAGCTTGCTCTGTCTCCTCCAAATTTAATTCGATAGATTCTAAAAATGAGAGAACTTCATCAAAAATAGGGTTGTCCTTAAAAAGAAAATTGTAATCATAATAATGACATAGACTAAGGTAGAGGTGATGTATAATTATAGTTTTGATCCTCATACAAGAAGTTATGAGTCCCCGGATGAATTTTGAAAACATACTATGTCCGACTATAAAGGACTAAAATATGAGACTTTAGGGCATTGTGAGACTAAGGAGCACTGTATAAACCTACAGAACTTGGATTTGTTCCCACTAAGCTAGCAAAGGCCATCAATAAGTTTTGACCAAAACCTATCGATGAACCTAGAAATTTTAAAATTATGAAATATGGCCATGGAATATAAGAGTTGATTGTGGAGAAGGTAAATATGGTATACAATCCTAATTCTAAGCCTTCTTTATGAAATTATGGATCCGTGCAATTGGCATGCATGATAAAAATTTTAAAACAGTGGCACTAGTTTTACAAGATCATAATCATTTTCAGAAATCAAAAAATATTGGTGTTGCTTTTCAACAATCAACACCATTATGGAGTTTTTGTATGATCAGAACCAATGTTTCGAGATATCATAAAACATTGGTGCTAATTTTCAAGGACCAACACCATTATGGTGTTGTTATTTAAAGAACAAAACCAAAGTCTAAAACTTTAAAAACCATTTGAGCATTGCTTGTAATGCCTTCAAGTTGATAACTTTGGGCATATTTGGACTCGAGATACTATAGAAACCTACCAAACTTGGAATGTGTCTAATCGAAGCTTGTTAAGTTTTAATCGAAATTCATTGATAGACTTAAGGAATTAAAATGGATACATACTGGAAGCAGCAGGTAGTGTAGAGAATGTAGTTATGGTGTGAAAGCCTAGTTCTGAGTCTTGTAAATGAAGTTATGGGTCCGTTCTAATTGGTACAAAGTCTAAAATTTTAATAACCATTTGAATACTATTGAGAATGCCTTCAAACGATATCTAGGGTACATTTGGACTTTGGGACACTACAAAATATACTGGACTTGGAATAGGTCCAGAGTTTGCTAAGTCCATCAACGAATTTTGATCGAAACTCATTGATGGATCTAAGAGATTTGAATTTCTGAAAAATGGTCATCAAATGAAGAGGTGAGTGTGAAGAAGACAGATATAATATGCAATTCTAATTTCGAGTCTCCTCCATAAAGTAATATATCTGTGTGAATTAAAATGTATGATGAAATTTTTAAAATGGTGGTGCTAATTTTGTAAGATCAGAACAATGTTTCAAAAATCAAAAAATAATGGTGTTGCTTTCCAATGATCAACATGATTGTGGTGCTGTTTTTGAATGGTCAACAATCCATCTCCAAAGTTTTTCTTCAATTTTTTTACTCGATTAAAATTCCACTGAACATGTATTTTGTGAAAGAATAGTTGTGTGTAAAATAAGAAGAAATAAGATAGGTACAAAGCTCAACATGACATTTGGGTGGCTCGGATATCACTTAGCTTGGATATTTTGAAAAAAAAAAGAGAAGAATAAGATTAGCTATTTAAGGGGGGAGATATAATTGGAAACAAATGCACCCTTTGGGAATTTGGAAATTGTGATGTGCCCTTGAAAATTACACAACTTAGAATGCGCTTTTTAGTAAATTGTCAGAAAAAATGTTTAAGTTGTATAAAATATCTATAATATATAATTTACTAATTTATTTTGTATACAAATATCTCTTTAACATTCGATAAGCATGTTTTTCTTATTATTTATATATATATATATATATATATATATATATATATATATATATATATATATATATATATTGTGAGAAAAAATGTTTAAGTTGTATAAAATATCTATAATATATAGTTTACTAGTTTATTTTGATACAAATATCTCTTTAACATTCGATAAGCATGTTTTTCTTATTTTTATATATATATAAAAGACTATATAAAGCGTCAACAATATCATATTGACTCTGACAGAGGAATTATTGGCTTCGGAAGCACGAGAAGAGGTGATCTCTTTGATGCGGACATCCCAGTAATCTCCATCATGTCCAAATCTTCGATCTTCATGCCTTGAGGAAGCTTCCAGTCGAAGTGGAAGAGGAGGTGAGCCAGTCCAAGTTCCACGGACGCCAACCCAAATGTAATGCCGGGGCAGATCCTTCGCCCTGTACCAAATGGAATGAACTCGAAGTTGAAGCCCTTGAAGTCCACCGGGCTGCCCTCAAATCTCTCTGGCTTGAAGCTCTCTGCATCAGACCCCCAGTACTGCTCATCTCTACCCAGTGCAAATGCATTGATGAGCACTCGAGCTCCGGCAGGCACTCGATATCCTATGACCTCACACGTCTCTGTGCATACTCTCGGGACCAACAGAGGGGCAGGAGGGTGGAGCCGCAGCGTCTCCTTGATCACCAAATTCAGATAACTGAATTTGGGGATGTCACTCTCTTCGAGCTTGGTCTTCCCTTGCATAGCCTCCCTTATCTCCTTTTGGACTTTCTCCATTGTCTTGGGGTTCTTGATCAACTCTGACATAGCCCATTCAATAACCGTTGATGATGATTCCGTCCCTGCCAAGAATATTTCCTAAAGATAAGAAGAAGCTATTAGCAATTTAAAGATATACAATAATAAACATTAATTCTTTATATGTGTATGTAATTCATTTACCATGATGATGGCCTTGACGGAGTTGGTTGTGATTGGGAATTCTTGATTTTCTTCATCCTTAAGCTTGAGAAGTACATCGATGATTAGATCCTCCTCTGCTGCCTCGGCGGCCAGTGCAACTTGACGCTGTGCGATGATTTCGTCGAAGACTTTGTCGAGCTTTGCGTGAACTGCCTCTAACTTTGACTTCAATCCCGTGAGAGTGTCGAGGAATTTGAGCGAGGGGTACATATCAGCCACTGCAAAGCTGCTCACGCAGCTAATTGCCTCCTTCACCAGGTGCAAGAACTCCGCCTGCTGTTTGCATTTGTCGCCAAACGCGACTCGGATCACATTCGCATTGATCATGGACATCACCATCTCGCTTAGATTAATGACAGGTGTTTGAGCAAACGCCTTGCGGGCGATCTCCCCCGTGAGCTTACGGACTGCATCCAAGCGGATGGCGGCGTAGGACTTGACGCGCCGGGAGTTGAGCATCTCCATGGCGTAAATCTTCCTCCTCTGCTTCCAGATGCCACCGTAGGGGACCATGCTGACTCCATCACCGTCGTAGAACAATATTCTGGAGAAGGTCAAGTCTCTGGGTCGGTCAGCAAATTTGAGATCATGGCGCTTGATAATCTCCTCCACGGCCTCCACGGACGAGGCGACGACTTGGTAGACTTGTCCGAGTCGGAGACAGATGAGGGGGCCATGAGTTCGGGCGAGTTGGAGGAGGATACGGTGAGGGTTGTCGCCGACGAGTTGGTGGATGTTTCCGATGAGGGGAAGCCTGGGCGGGCCGGGTGGGAGAGGAGCTAATACTACTTGTGCTCGTTGCTTATGCACTCTGCTCCTTGATCTCATTATCAGTATAGTTATGAAGAATCCGAGGAAGAGAGTGACGAAGAAGAAAGGGGAGAAGAGGGAATAATTAGCTTCCATGGCCATGCAAGTGGATCGAGTAGTAAAACACTTATATGCTAATGTTTGTGATCGGATTGATTGAGCTCTCTTCCTTGCATGCATTTATAGAAGATCTAAAGCTCACTTAGTCATCACCGTATGCTCTTGTACCATTTAAAATGCATACTTCTTTTACTATTCAACCCTCGTGCCCCTCCAAGTCAACTAAATATTTCTTAGGCTGAAGAACCAGTAAGCTGAATTTTATGCACACTATATAAATTGATGTGACTGTATTAGCCAATTTCAATTATTTGTATGAGTTGAATCATTAATTTTGAAATTTGAACTAATTAAATTAGTTATGAATTTTAGTTAATTGTATGATATCTTAATTTTAAATAACTAAATAATTGGTGATAGATCAATTTTTCTATTATGTTTTTGGGTGGCTAGATATTAATTGGAAATTAGATTAAGATTGATTGGATACTTAACAGTAAAAAAGTTTAAGTGAATTATGTTAAAGAAGTTTATAATATTATTCACTTTAGGCCTAAGCTCTCATGATTTTATTTTTAAACTTTACCCAAAAGGCCTTAATACAATGAAGATATCTTTCATTTGATAAACTCATGATCTTTTTCATGTATTTTCAATATGAAACTTTGATTGTAACCCTAACAATGAGAAGTCCCAATAGATCAAGGTTGAACGGATATTGGGCAACAAAAAATCTTGACAGTCAAGGGTGACCAAATGTTAAGCAAGGAAGTCTGGGTAGAGTGAGGCCAATCAGATATCAGGCAAGATGTGATTTAAGCCTTGAAAAGGTTGAACTTAGGGTTAACAACCCTAAACTCCGAATTCGGGATTTAAGGAAAGAAAAGGAGGTTTGCTGTGTGATTAATCAATTGATGAGGTTCAATCGATTGGTGAGCACATCAACTGATTACTCAAAGTCAAAAGCTTGCCAAGTTGATTCCCCATTCGATTAGGCATTATCAATCCAATTGATTAGTATTTAAATTTCAAGTAATCTCAGTCGTCAATCCTGTGTCAGTGATCATTCAACAAACATTCAACGATCATCAATCGATTGGCGAATAAGGTCAATCAACTGGTAGGCATAAATTAACTCGAACAACAACTGTATAAATAGGATTTTATTTGAAGAATAAAGTGCCGATTCTTGAAGTTTTAGAGATGAAATGTTATTGCATTTAATTTTCATCATCAAGAGACAATCCAAAGTGACAGTAAAGCATTTAAAGCAAAGCTTTCTTCAAATTGTAAAGTGTTTTTCTTTTCATTTGTATTTTGTTCTTTGTGTTTGTGTTGCTTGTAAACAATAAGTGTTGTAAGAGGTTTTTCTATCGCCAGAAGATATAAGAAAGAGAAAGAATAGTGGGGATAGATCCCTAGGACTAGGCTTTGGAATAGTCATCTTAGGCGACAACGAATCAAGTAGAATCGATTTGTTTCATGTTTGTGCTTTTTTGTATTTTTATTTTATTTCTGCTACGCATTAACCTTTTGTAGACGAACATGAAATTGAGATGAGACAATCAAAGTTATTCACCCCTTCTAACTTACACTGATTCTAACATCTTATTCTTTTCACTGAATCTATTTTGGAGTATCCAAATTATTCTCACACAAATCCATTTGAAAAAGTGATCTAGCAAGAAATTTATTAATAAAAAATAATAAATTTCATTAATTTAGTAGGTCAACATCTTCCTCACCTCACCTAATGTTTGTCAAATTAAACATTAATAGAAACTTTGAAAAACTCATTAATTTGCCTTAAATTTCAAACTATTGAAAAATAAGATCTATTCCTCTTTGACATAGAAAAAATCTAGTCAATCCCCCATCGAAAAAAATCTTTAAATCGAATACAAATATCTCTAATATATAATTTAATAACTTATCTTGTAAAAATCACTATCTTTTATTTTCCATATATAATTTGTAGCCACACACCACACAAAACCGCATAAGTTTCAATGAATTTTATTTTAATAGAAGGAAAAAAAAATAAATTTGTCTTGTTCCTCCTTTTTCAAATTTAATTATGTACGAAAATCAACTTACACAAACTAAATTCACATTAGGAAAATTAATTTTGAGGATTGATTTAGTAGACAAATTAATCAATTTTATAGAAAAGTGTGTTTTGATAGTTGTTATGGGTTACTCTACCTTCAAAAAAGTCAAGATCGGGATCGATTGGCAGTGACACATAAGATACAATACTTGACTTCGTGCTTGGCTCTGAATCCAACTTTGACTGACCTCCTCGACTTCATGATCGAGCTCATGACCGACTAGCTCCTTGACTGACTTTAATTAAATAAGAATAACCTGATTTGTCCAAAGAAATATAAATCAAATTCGATCGAAAAGATGGTACAATAAATGTATCTTCTAAATTCAAATATACATTGTTTCCTAATAAAGTTAAAAACACCTATTGTTTTTACTTTGACCTTCTTCCTGTTTCCTGTATAGATGTATCTTTCACCATCAAACGGCAGATGGTTCTTAAATTGAAAAGAGAAAAAATAAAAAACCAAACTCACGTCAAAATAGAGCACATGCCAAAAGTATACAAAATAGCATGTTAATAGATTTTCTTTTATTGAAATACCTGACATAACATTACAGTTTATCTTTGATTTAATTTATAATTTGTTAATTAGTACTGAAAAATTATAGCTCATGATTTTCCTTAATAGATCATATAATAGATTTTCTTTTAACTGACATATTGTGTACACAACATACAACTATATACAAACTATATTAATTAATCATTATGTTCACACTAATTTAGTCAGCCACACCATATTAGAAAACCGTATGTTGTAAATATATATGATTTCAATTATTTCAGTAAATGGTAAACATATTTGTATGATTTGAATCATTTTGGAATTTGAACTAGTTTAATTAGTTATGAATTTTAATTTGTTAATTGGATGATATCATAATTTTAAATAATTAAATAATTGGTGAGAGATCAATTTTTTTATTAAGCTTTTGGGTATAAAATTCGTACTTGATGATGCGACCAACAGGACCACCATATCCATGCATCAAAAATAATAGAAATTTACATGATGTGAGGGTTAGAAATAGGAGAACGAGCATGTTGACTAACTAATTAGTGAACTTAAAGTCCAACTTGCTTGATTCATTGACAGGGGAAATTAAAAGGACGTCAATATGTCTTATTATGTGAAAATTAAACTGATTGAGTTCGATTCATGAGAAAAAAGTTTGTCAATAAATTTCTAGATTAATTTAGAAAAAACTGTCCTAATAAAATACATTGAAATTGAAATATTTTGTAGGTCGATACCATGCAAATTCTTGAACCATGTTTGTTCATAAAACGTCGAAGCTATCATACAATTTGGCCTAAATTTCAAGCTATTGGCGTTCATAAATTATCAACAATAATTTCTTTAGAGCAATGACTAATATATAATTTATTAATTTATTTTGTATAAAAATATCTATTTAACATAGGATATGCATGTTTTTCTTATTTACTCTGACAGAGGAATTATTGGCTTGGCAAACGCGAGGAGAGGTGATCTCCTCGGTGCGACAAACCCAGAACTCTCCATCATGTCCAGATCTTCGATCTTCATGCCTTGAGGAAGCTTCCAGTCGAAATGGAAGAGGAGGTGAGCCAGTGTAACTTCCACGGACGTCACCCCAAATGTCATACCGAGGCACATCCTTCGCCCTGTACCAAATGGAATGAACTCAAAATTTAAGCCCTTGAAGTCCACCGAGCTACCCTCAGCTACCCTCAAATCTCTCTGTGGAGAGGTGGCTTGAAGCTCTCTGCATCAGAGCCCTCGAACCGCCCACCTCACTGCTCATCTCTACCCAGTGCAAATGCATACCCAGTGCAAATGAGCACTCGAGCTCCAGCAGGCACTCGGTATCCCATTACCTCGCACGTCTCCGAACATACTCTCGGGGCCAACAGAGGGGCAGGAGGGTGGAGCCGCAGCGTCTCCTTGATCACCAAATTCAGATAACTGAATTTGGGGATGTCACTCTCTTCAAGCTTGGTCTGCCCTTGCATAGCCTCCCTCATCTCCTTTTGGGCTTTCTCCATTGTCTTGGGGTTCTTGATCAACTCTGACATAGCCCATTCAATAACCGTTGATGATGTTTCCATCCCTCCCAGGAATATTTCCTAAAGATAATAATAAGCTATTAGCAATCGAAAGATATATAATAAACATTAATTCTTTATATGTGTATGTAATTCATTTACATGATGAAGGCCTTGATGCAGTTGGATGTGATTGGGAATTCTTGATTTTCTTCATCTTTAAGCTTGAGAAGTACATCGATGATTATATTAGATCCTCCTCAGCTGCCTCGGCGGCCAGTGCAACTTGACGTTGTGCACAACCGACGTCAGTTCCCTAATTCTCCTACCCTTTTCACCTACACCAGCCAAACAAACAGGAAAATAGCATTCAAAAAAAGAACACAACAGGAGAATTACACTTAAAATTTATCTCACTACTAACCGAGAACATTCTGGGTACGAGTTGCCCGTATGATGATTTCGGTCCGCATTGGCGTAACTCTGACCTCCACGCCCGAATATCCATCCTCCGCCAGTTCTCTGGTCAGGACCTCGTTCAACTCCGCAAAGAACACCCCATCCGCCACAAACTGCGACACCGAGACGACATCGGCGAAAATGAGACACGAAGAAAAAATTCGTTAGGAAAGGAGGAATCTTGGGTTAGACCTTTCTCTTCTTACTCATCTGGCTCGCCATTTTTTTGAGGAAATGAAAGTGGTGAATTCGCCTCCGCTGTTCGTTCGGCACAGTATGCGTTCGTTTATGAAACCCTAGAAACTGAGATCGGGAGCGCGGTCGGGGACGTTAAATACCGGTTAACTGGAAGGATCGAGCGGTTGGAAAGGAGAGAGATATAATGAAGGATTTAGATGGATGGTTGAGATATTGTGTGGATCAAGATCAAATGCTCTGTTCACCCATAATAAGATATTGAAGCTAGGGTTCATCAAAGCCCTTATAAACAAGGATAGTCCCCGGGACAATGGTGCCGCAGTAGAACATTTAGTTTATCAACCAGACACCTATGGTTCGATCCTCAGCTACGACGTATTTGTAGTAATTTTTTTTCAAATGGGGAGCGTAATCAAAGGATGCTGGGCGTCTGAGCTAGCCACTGCATGCACTTCTCGATTTACCCAGGTGGCCGGAGCTAACTGGGATTTATTATTTTTTTCTTATAAACAAGGATATCCACATATAAATAAAGCTATAACATCAAATTCGACCCACCAAATAAATTGTAAAATATAATATTTTAATCAATGAACTTATAAATATATCAAATACAACTCTAATAATAAAATCAAATATGTTTAATACATTTCTAATAACAAATTATATTTAAAATAAGTTAATGCATAAATGTGGGATTCCATTCTTCAGAATTGATTGATGTAGTATATGGGCCATTATTGTTGATAAATAATAGTGTGTTAATTGGTTAATGAGTAGAATTGTCAAATGAATCAATCTATGATAAAGTTGGTTAACTCATCAGAAATTCATCATATAACGAGGTGAAATGGACACACCCACTAACTTAGTGGATTAGGAAATCTCCAATCCCAACGCAAGACGAGTTGCGGGTTAAGCGGATCAACCATGGATCTATCAACAAATTAAAAAAATATTTAAAAATTTAAGTTTGAATTATAGTTTAAATTGGTCAAGTTAAAATTTTTAATTTTAAATTATGGTTTAGACGGATTAAGTCCACTAATCCATTAAATTTTCTATTTTAATTTTAAAATTTGAAGAAATCAACTAATCCAAACTTACCACGGGCCAATCCACATGGGTCACGGGCCTAGGTGAGTCGGCCCATCTGAACCCAATTCAAATCGCCAACTATATTAATGAGTTGATATGTTTTAATTAATGGTGAAAGTTAATGGTTTTTGAAATTATCCTGATTCAATATATTTAAAGTCATGATTACGTAATTGAGTTAGTAGATGAGAGATAATGAAATAATAATTATATTATGAAATTAGTAGTTAATATTGAGGAGCTAGTAAGTATGAGTTATGTATTAATTTATAAATAGGTTATTTGTTTATTAATGAAATTTATTCTATCATTCTTCTTGTTTATCCTCTTCTTTCTATTATTGTACAAAATTCTATAATTTCTAATAGTGGTATCAAATGAAGTTTCAAAAAGAGTCCCATATCTTCCGAAAGTATTGTACAAGCCAACCACTCCTCGATTTGATGGTTACTATAACCATTAGAGCATGCTCATGCATAATTTTTAAGGTCCAAAGAATATTAGACCATCATGACTTCTAAAATTGTAGAACCGACATAAGGTGTTACGCTGATAGATACACATTTGAATGATCTTAAAGTAAAGAATTATCTCTTCCAAGCTAGCTATTGATCACTCAATTTTGAAAATAATTCTGTACAAGGATACCGTTAAAGATATTTGGGATTACATGAAGAAGAAGTACCAAGGTACACCCAGGACTAAGAGGCAGCAGCTTCAAGCATTTCGTTCAAAGTTTAAAATGCTCAAAATGAAATCAGGGGAATCAATTATAGATTATTTTTCAAAAATTATGGCAATCGTCAACAAAATGTGGATCCTTGGCGATCAAACAAAGGATGTTCTTATTGTTGAGAAAATTCTTTGATCTATGACATCGAAATTTAATTTTGTTGTTTGCAAAAAGCAAATGATATAAGTCTACTTTCAATTGATGAATTACAAAATTCATTGTTAGTTCATGAGTAAAAAATTAATTAACATGAAAAAATATTAAAAACTTTTTTAGAAAATCACTCTACAAATGGTAGAAGTGATAAAGGACGAGGAAGAGATAAGGGCAAAGCAGAGGAGGAAGGAACAACGTTGGAATCAATAACAAAATCAATATCAAAAAATTAGTTTCAAAGAATAGATAGAGGATATGGAGGTCATTATTCAACAACTAATAGAATAAATTCAATAGACACATCCAATATTGAATGTTACATATGTCATAGGTATGACCATTATATATCAAAATGTTATACTAATTTGAAGAAACAAATGATGATCAAACTAACTTTTCATAAGAAGAAGAAGTATCTCTTTTGATGGTATGCCATGAACAAGAGAAAACTCAACAAAATATGTGGTATTTAAATACAGACGGTAGCAATCGCATACGTAGAAAGAAAGAGATATTTTTTGACTTGAATGAATCATTTTGCAGTTCTGTCAAATTTGGTGACAACTCTACAATTTATATTATGGGAAAAAGAAAGGTAACAATTCAAGTAAAAGAGAATTCTACCCATGCTATTTCTAATGTTATTTTTGTGTTAGATTTTAAGACTAATTTATTTAGTGTGAGTCAATTACATGAAAAATGATAAAAGATTTTTATTAAAGAAGGAATTTGTTGGATTTGAGATGCAAAGTTGGGTTTGATTGCTCAAGTTAAGATGACAACAAATCATATGTTTCCACTTTATCTACACACTACATCTCATTAATGTTTTTCAAAAAAATTAGATAAAGAGGCATGATTATAACACTTTCGCTATGGGCATCCAGGCCCGGCTCTGGGCATAGGCGGGTAAGGCCTATGCCTAGGGCCCAGGTTTAAAAGGGGCCCAAAAAAAAATTTAAATTATTAAATTATTTAGAGATAATAAATAATAAATGGTTAAAATCGGATCCAGGAAATCTCGCCGCTTCCCAATACCGATATCCCCTTTCTCTCCCTGGCCTCGTTCGACGCGTCTCCTTCTCCCGTTCTCTTTCTCCTCGCCTCGTTCTCCGCGTTCTCCTTCTCCCGTTCTTTCGTTCTCGTTCAACGCCAACGGCCAATCTCGCGACAGCCGACTGTCGACTCTTCATCTCCTGGCGACGCCGGCGAAACAGCGATCTCCTGTCGACGCCGGCGAAACAGCGATCCCCTGAGGGTTCTCCTCGCCTAGTCCCCTGAGGGTTTTCCTCACCGACGCCGGCGAAACAGCGATCTCCCTTGAGGGTTTTCCTCACCGACGCCGGCGAAACAGCGATCTCCTGCCGCCTCGCCCCTCTGGACTGGCCGTCTTCCTCCGTTTAGGAAGAGGATTTGACAACCATACATCCTAAAAAGGAAGAAACAGAAGAGAAATCTGAAGTTCCGGATGGACCTGATACATCATCTTTTACTGCATTCTTAATCTCTTTGTTGTCATCTTCAAAGTCAGGCAATCATCCTACTGGAGATCCAAATGAGCACCATGCAAAAGCAAAAGAGACGATTTCAACATCTGCATCCATTGAAAGTAGTGGAAGGATATCTTTATTTACTAGAGGCAGGAGAACACTTAGAAAAGTTATCAACAAGACTGCCAAAATAAGGGCAGCTTATGAGCCAGAGTTGTCTGGAAACAACCTAAGACCAGTTGCAAAGGATGATAATACATATTTTGATCTACCAGACATGTCTGAACAATCAATGCTTCTGTCGGATGATATTCGTGCTGCCCTCTACTCCTCACTCCCAGCATTAGTTAAAGGGACAAATTGGGTGCTGCTATACAGGTGCTGTAATTTGTGAGATTATTATAGAAGGGAAAGGAATGTTGCATTTCATTTGTTCATCTTTTTTGTTTTTTAAATGCAGCACACGGAGACATGGGATTTCTTTATCACTCCCAGCATTAGTTAAAGGGACAAATTGGGTGCTGCTATACAGGTCCTGGTTATTCTCTCTTGGTAAACTGAATAGTTTCTAAAAGAAATTATATTTTTGGGTAGTCAAGCTTCATCATTCAATATCGCTAAGACATTTTTAAAATTAAAATTTTAACTTATTTTAAAAAATTTTTAAACCCACCATTGTCGATTTCAAGTCCGAATAAAAAAGGGTGAGAGAAAATTTTTTAAAATAATAACAATCATTTTTAAAAAAAATTCGCCTAGGGCCCTCCGTGGGCTTGAGCCGCCCCTGTGGGCATCTAAATTTTAACGGATTGAAAATGCTACAACAGAAAACTATGGTGATCAGTCTTCCTTATATTACAACTCCTTCTTAAGTTTATGAAGAATGTGTTGTTAGTCAATCCCCACAAGGAAAATCTTTGAAAGCAAATATAGCATTAATTGAAGTTGTCCATTCAGATATTTGCAGGTCAATAACTCTACATTCTAATAGAGGTAAAAGGTTTTTACTTTTATTGATGAAAAAATCTTAAGTCTTTGCAGCTTTTAAAAATTGTAAAGTACTTGTTGAGAAAGAAATTGATAGTTCAATTAAAGTTCTATGTATCAATCATGGTGGAGAATATAACTCACATGAATTTGTAAATTTTTGTGTGAATCATGAGATCAAAAGGAAACTTATATTAGCTTAGACACCCCAATAAAATGGTGTATGCAAGAGGAAGAACTGTATTATCATGAATATAAGGCGAAGCCTTCTAATGACAATTGGTATTCCCAAAAAATTTTGGCTAGAAGTAGTTAATTGGAGCATCCATATAATTTTTGAATGTGTTGCATATGCTCATATTCTAGATAAAAAGGAGAAAACAACTAAATAACAAAGATTGTGACTCTACCATCTTTGAAGTGATCGTCAAAGAACGAAAATGGAGAAAGGCTATGAATGATGAAATTATAACAATTGAAAAGAATAATATATGAGAGTTATATGATCTTCCTAAAGGGCAAAAGACAATTGGTGTAAAATGGGTTTACAAAACAAAACTAAAGGAAAATGATGAGATCAACAAGTACAAGACACGTTGGATACAAAGGTACTTATATAAGCAAGAATTTGGTGTTAATTATAAAGAAGTTTTTGTTTCGGTGGCAAGACATGATACAATCAGATTGGTGATAGTGATGACGGCCTAAAATTCATAACATATCTTTCAGTTGAATGTAAAATTAGCATTCCTCCATGAAAATTTGAAAAAAGAGATATTTAATTTATCAATCAACTTCCTGGTTATGTGAAATTTGATAATGAGCATAAATTTATAGATTAAAGAAAACTTTTTATGGATTAAAATGAGCCCCACAGGTTTGGTATAATCATATAGAAACTTATTTTTTGAAGGAATATTTTCAAAAATACCCTTATGAACATACTATTTTTTACTAAGATTGAAGATGGAGGCAAAATTTTGATAGTTTGCTTATATGTAGATGACTGAATCTATATTGGAAATAGTATATCTATATTTGAAAATTTTAAAAATCCATGATGATAGAATTTAATTAAGATGTCTGATCTTGGTATGATGCATTATTTCCTTGGTATTAAAGTGTGTGCAAATTTTTATTTCCCAAAGAAAATATGTGTAAGAAATTCTAGATAAATTTCAGATAATCTTGTTTATTATAAAAGTGAGGATCAAATTGCTAATATACTAACAAAGTCTCTCAAATTTTTTGCATTTCAAAAGCTCACAAAGTTATTTGGTATTTATACATGAAGTTTTAAAATTTGAATTCTCATTAAACTGATTGTTGCATTTGGAATATCAATTTAAGGGAGGCATTATTGATAAAATAATAGTATTAATGAGTTAATGAGTCATATTTTAATTAGTGGTGAAAATTAGTAGTTCTAGAAATTATCTAAATTCAATGTATTTAAAGTGATGGTTATGTAATTGAGTTAGTGGATGAGAGATAATGTGATAATAATTATATTATGGAGTTAGTGACTAATAGTTTAGAGTCAACGAGTTAGTAAGTATGAGTTATGTATTAGCTTATAAATAGATTATTTATTTATTAATGAAAAATATTGGAAAAATTATTTGATCCTCCTTGTTTATTTTATTTTTTATTATTGTTTAAAACTCTATTATTTCTAACTGTTATTCCCCTATAGATTATAATTGTTTGATGTCTTCTTTTTATATATATATATACACCAACAAATTAAACCTTCATTTACCGAATATAATATAATGTCGAAGCTTTTTTAGTCATGTGTTTCCATTTACATTTTTCACTTGGCTAAATAATAATTTATTTTTTTTCCAATTTGTTCCTACACTTTATTAACATTTTGAATGCGTTGGGTTTTCTTAAAATCTCATATAAATAATTGTAGTATGTAATATTTGTAATATCATGGCATCAATTACAATAAAAGACAAAGATACAAAAGTTAGCAACTTTACTGGTCTTTAGTCCCACATCGCCGACACTTGGTGTATCTTACGCAGAATAAACTATAAATTAATACAAACTTCATTGGTCCAGTCACGTAGCTGTGTGACGAATACAAAGCGAATTATTCTTTCGCCTTTTACTAAAGAATACCGTGTATTCGTTACTTCAATCAGCGTATAATAATTTTTAGAGGGCTCTCTTGTGACAAGAGAGCCTCAACAAATTATAAATTAAAATTTTCCTTAATAATTTTTTATCGCATTTATTTTTTTATTGCTCTTGCAATAATTTATATTAAATATATTTAGACAAAAAACAAAGTATATATTTCTTTATTTTTAAATCATGGACGTTGTGTTGTGCATAATTATCTAATGACTTTCGATATTGTTAAGTGTTTATTTTTCATTTAAATTTTGAATTCACATAGCACTTATAAAATCG